>NC_041383.1:491093337-491098456 GCF_002162155.2 Triticum dicoccoides | reverse complement strand
AGGTGATAACTGTTAAACCAGAACTGGAATACTACTGGTGACTTGTGATAATTATGATTATTATTATTGTTGACTAACCCGTGATATTATTGTTATTATCGAGTATCTCCGGGATGGTTCTACCTCCGGGATATTCACTATGATTGTTTCTTTTAAAGCCCTTTATGTGGTGTCGCTCAGACGCCCGACTGTGGCATTTCTTTTAAAAGCCCTTTATGTGGTGTCGCCAAGACGCCCGACTGTGGCATTGCTTGTTATTTGTTTCATATATTTTAATACTACTATGTAATTGCATTGTTATAAATAACTTGCTTGCATGCATCAGAGTTTTATTTATCTTTTGTGACTGACGTCATGAGCATAAATATTTTCAGCACATCATGGTTATATTATACCTGTGTTCATAATGTTTGCGAGTACATTCAAAGTACTCACTGGCTTGTCCCTGGCTATTGTTTTGGCCAGATTTTCTTGCACGGAGAGGAGTGACGCGATGACAGCCCCGGAACCTAAGCAATGGAGATAGCAGCCTCGCGAAGATAGGAGTTAACCTGGTCAGCTGTTCCTGTGGGAATTGGAGTCCCATAGACACTGATGATCCACAAACCGCTTCCGCCATCAACCACTAGAAACCATTTGTTGTACTCACAGGCCAGAATGGTCTTGTACTGCATATTTTGTATGTTGCTTGGAATTTCTGTATCAAGTTGGAGCCTCATCAGCTAACAGTAATCCTGGGGCTGATGAGCACGACGGTCTTTTCTGGAAATTTATTACCCAGAAAACCGGTCGTGACAGACTTGGTATCAGAGCCAGGCTGACCATTGGCTAATCCTATCTTAGCCAGGTCGAAAAACTTAGGCAAACCAACCCATCAGACCCTAACCAAAAACCCCAGCCAAGCTTCCCGTGCAAGATAGCCACACAGAGACCCCGACACTTTTGGCAGTCTGTGCCCAGCCTATCAACCTAGCCTGTCAGTCGTGCGCTAGTAATCTGTCTTATTCGCAAGCGTGCGAGGGAAGACTTCGTTCCCTTTTTCTCTAAAAAGGGCACGCTAGCCTCAACACAGCACAGCCCCGGCCATCATCCAAAATACCTTGATGACCCCAGAAGTACTTCGTCGTCTTTGGGGAGCACACTCCAACGGGATTGTGGCCAACAATCCCCACGATGGTCATCATCGCTGCCCCGAGCCTGCAGCCCCTCAACCCTCTCCAGCTGTTTCCGACGGTGTAAACCGTGGAGAAACCTCGGCATCCGCGAAGCAAGCCCTCTTAGATATGAACAAGGTAGACTAAAATCGCTCGAAGGATACCGAGCCTTAGAATGACCTCGCCTTGCAATCTTGTGACCCTGTGTCACCATAATTAGATGCTGTCTGCTTGTGCACTCCTGTTTTTAATAGTAGCCATGCATGAGTATGTTGATGTGCGATTGCATTTTTTTATCCCGGGCGTAGCTGCCAACCTCGACGACGCAAGTTTGTGCTATTGATGAATCCTTTGGTTCTAGCTCACAGGAAAGGTATTTTCAAAACAACTCCTAACAAATCTCGAGGACGAGATTTTCTTTTAAGGGGGGTAGTGTTGTGACACCCCAAAATTTTGACCTTGTTTCATTAATTAAAATTTTGCCAGGAAACTAAAACTTTGATTTTCTGGGCTCCCTTTTTGATTTTTGAACCTTTTCTCCCTTGCTATTATGGAGTTTTCCCCAAAGAGAAAACTTTTCAAATATGTTATTGGACTTGTTTAACCTCTCAAGAAAAACTTTTATTTTATTAGTAGAACTAATTACATAATTAATCTGCTTGATCTTTATTTTCTTGAAAAATAGTTTTTCAAGGTTATATGGCCATATTTGAACTACAACCATTTGATATATTTATCTAAAAATCCAAACAAAATTTGGAGATGTCATGTGATGTTTTTGAATCACTTTTATACAAAAATATCTCTTATTCTTGAAATATTTTGAGCTCTACACCCAATTTTCTTCTCTGGTCCAGAGAGCAACCTTGCACTACAACCCTTTTAAATAATTCTTTCTAGCCTCCACCAAAATTATGGGATGTCAGTAGAAGCATATTATTCAGCTTTATGCAAAAACCCAGCTATGTTATTTGAAAAATTTGAGTGAATCATCCTCATTTCCATTCTGGTCCAACTTGAGGTTTTGTACTACAACTATACTTTAACTTGCTCCTTTTGCTGTGATTCCTTTTCCTACTTGTAGACCACCCTACTAAACCCCTAAGTCCAGGAGAGTGGACCCATTGGATGATTCTAAGTGCTTGCAACAATGCCTTTTGCTTTCTGTACAGAATTGAAGTTTTGCAAAACTTGCACTAGCAAGTGTCTCCTTTATGCAAACTAACTTCACCACTCCCTCTTGCGTCCAAAGAGACACTGACCTGGAAGATTTGGCCCCTCCAAGAATAGCTTAGGTGCCTTTGGCATTTTGACAAACACCTAGAGTGCATGGGCTGAATTGGCATGATCTCAAGCCTACATTGTGAACTTGACCACATGACCAAACCAACTTGTCCCTTGAGTTTCCCTCTACCTATAACCTAGTTCTGTGGCTTGCCAGACTCACCGGTGACCTGTAGCATGCCACGACATTACGCCGAACACCTTCAGTGCATGCTCTGGGCGCGCCCAGAGCGCGCATTTTGCACGTGCGTGCGCTCGGGCCGCCGCGTCACGCCTCGGCCCTTACTCACCTATAGAGCTGCACCCCCCGGTCTCATCCGCTCGCAGCAACGCGCCAAGCCACCCTGGCAGCCTACAGCGCCGCCGACAGAGCTTTTGGCGGCACACCGACGACCGTAGCGCGCCCTGCCATGGTCGGCGCCGCCCAAACCACCCCGGCCCGCCACCTGGCCCTTGGCACAGCCCAAGCTCATCCTCAACCTTGTCCGCTAGCTCTCGTCGTCGCCACGACGCCCCGCGGCTACAAAAAGACGGTCGCCGGCGACCTTATCCGCGGCCACCGTCGGAAGCGACCCCGAACGCCTATTTAAGGAGGCCCCCGAGCACGTTCCGTTCGCAGGCGGCCTCAGTACACTCCCCTAGTCTCCCCATTGCAGCCAATCGACCTGAGGAGGTCGTCTTCCCCACCTCCGGCAGCAGCGGCCGCCGCCATGGCCCCAGCTCTCCCAGCGCCACCAGGGCCTCTCCCTCCCAATTCTCTTCGCCAAGAACACCTCCTCCCCTCCAGGAACCCAACCCCCCACTTGATTTTGATCGGGAACCACATTCACCCCAAAACCACTCCGTCACCGAAGCTCCCTCCGCCGCGGAGCTCGCCGCCGACGAACCCCTCCGTCCCCGCCGGCCAGTCGACCACCGGGAGGACCGCCTAGGAGAGGTGGATCCATCCCTGGCCTCAGATGCCCTCGAGGAGCCTCCCTTCGCCGGCGACGATCGCCGGAGCCCCGCCTCGCTCGGGCAGAGGAGGGAGAAGGGGCGCGGCGACTGGTCAAACCTGACCAGTGGGCCAGGCGGGCCCACTGTCAGCGACCCACCCCGTCGCCACGCGTGTTAAGTGAAAGCGTAAAACCACGAAGTACGTTTCCTCCGCTCCGAAAACGTATTCCAGTCTGAAACGTTTTCTTTTCTATTTTTATTTTAAAAACAGATTTTGACTAAATCTTTGACTGGCTTTATCTTTTTAAATATAACTCCAAATGAATTAATTCTTTTTCCTACCTCTCTCAAATATTGTCTAGTTTATTTTAAGATTTATTTGAAAAAAATTTAAAACAACTTTTGGTGCTGTTTTTATTTTGTGTGTTAATTCTTTATATTGCTAAAATAGGATTTTTGAAGAGAGGAGAAACTTTCAAAAGTTTTGAAGTACACCCTGACTTACCACACATTGAAGGCAAGCATTCTGAATCCCGGCATAATATTTTGGTGTGATCGTTGATACATTTTTAACACCACCGTATTTCGAAGGACTTGTTATTTCATGTGATATGATCATATGCATGAGTGCATAATAGTGATTTCCATGCTGTTGGAAATAAACACACTTATGATGATAATCATCCTCATGTGTCTTGCATGCATGCCGGAAAGGAATCCGGGAAAGCCTCTGCCTTGGGTAGGTGTGAGCTTGTCGCCGGCCTCCGTCGGGACGGGTATGTCCGGTATGGCATAGTAAGATATAATGAGTGTTGATTGGATTGGTTGAAGTATATTTGTTATACATGTTATGCAGGAAACTATAAACCTCCTGAGTCGACCGTAGATCGAGTCTTGTTCCAGCAACCCCCACACTTGTTTCGTGCTACCACTTGTCCCTGCCACAGGTAGGGTACGGTTCAGTAATTTGTCAACCCCTTTCTAGCACACACCGTACGGAGGGGCCGGGATGAGGGTACCACGGCCATGGATTAAAGCCAGTCATCCGGTCAGGGGGCATGGGTGTTTCGGTTGTAGCCGAGGGGGTAGCTCCCCCAGTTTTGCGCGTGGTATAAATTTTGTGATCCCATGCTAATCGAGGTTGTAGCCTCCCCACTTAGAGTTTTGCTTAACGGGTGTCGTGGGTGATTCCAGACACCGGTAAGTTAAGCTGGTGTGTGCAAGTCAGGTGTGTTTTCATTTAAAAGACCGTAAGCGGAATTAGTCCCGATGGACTAAAGGAAATCCGTTACTCGTGGGTAAAGAGTACACCCTCTGCAGAGATTAAAACCTATTCGAATAGCCGTGTCCATGGTTAAGGATTACAGTCTGGGACGGGTCAAGTGTCGGTCTTAGTGTCGGTCTTCGGAGGTGATAACTGTTAAACCAGAACTGGAATACTACTGGTGACTTGTGATAATTATGATTATTATTATTGTTGACTAACCTGTGATATTATTGTTATTATCGAGTATCTCCGGGATGGTTCTACCTCCGGGATATTCACTATGATTGTTTATTTTAAAGCCCTTTATGCGGTGTCGCTCAGACGCCCGACTGTGGCATTTATTTTAAAGCCCTTTATGCGGTGTCGCTCAGACGCCCGACTGTGGCATTTATTTTAAAGCCCTTTATGCGGTGTCGCTCAGACGCCCGACTGTGGCATTTCTTTTAAAGCCCTTTATGTGGTGTCGCTCAGACGCCCG
>NC_041383.1:491090157-491092997 GCF_002162155.2 Triticum dicoccoides | reverse complement strand
GGTGTCGCCAAGACGCCCGACTGTGGCATTGCTTGTTATTTGTTTCATATATTTTAATACTACTATGTAATTGCATTGTTATAAATAACTTGCTTGCATGCATCAGAGTTTTATTTATCTTTTGTGACTGACGTCATGAGCATAAATATTTTCAGCACATCATGGTTATATTATACCTGTGTTCATAATGTTTGCGAGTACATTCAAAGTACTCACTGGCTTGTCCCTGGCTATTGTCTTGGCCAGATTTTCTTGCACGGAGAGGAGTGACGCGATGACAGCCCCGGAACCTAAGCAATGGAGATAGCAGCCTCGCGAAGATAGGAGTTAACCTGGTCAGCTGTTCCTGTGGGAATTGGAGTCCCATAGATACTGATGATCCACAAACCGCTTCCGCCATCAACCACTAGAAACCATTTGTTGTACTCACAGGCCAGAATGGTCTTGTACTGCATATTTTGTATGTTGCTTGGAATTTCTGTATCAAGTTGGAGCCTCATCAGCTAACAGTAATCCTAGGGCTGATGAGCACGACGGTCTTTTCTGGAAATTTATTACCCGGAAAACCGGTCGTGACAAAAATCCTTCTTACTGGTAGATAAAACTTTGATACAGAAATCAATAGTATTAAATATAGTACAGGGTTGAGCTGAGGTTGCTCAACAATTTATTACAAGTACGCCAATATATTACATAAAGGCGGATATGACACAAAGGCATGGTGGCATACTACTGGCTAGATATAAAAGTGGTGGTGGATATGTCATAGTGGAGTGGGTAACAAGACTCTTAGTCTTGCAGCTCATCGAGCGTCGGAGTGAGGCTCGATGAATTTATTCGGGTAGCGGAAGCGGATATAATACAAGTGACCAAATCCAGGATCGCACTGGAGTGACAGGGACTCCTATAGGCGTCGGACTCGCTATCGTACTCTTCATCCATGAGGTCGCCTTCGTCAACATCTGGCCAAATCAACAAGCCAGGTGAGTACTTTGAATGTACTCGCAAGATAGTTCGGACATAAGATATAAGCAATGCAACATGATGCACCAGGAGCAGTTAGCAATGCACACTCAAATAATAAATTTTGCACAGCATGGCAAATAAAAAGGAAGTCAGGCGGTAGCCCTCCTGAAATTTCAATAAAATAACTGGAAACCGATCGGGTGTCTGAAGCGACGCCACGAAAGGTGAAATAAATAAATTAACATGCCGCAGTCGGGCGTCTGGGCGACACCACATAAAGGACTTGTATTGCAAAGTAAATGACAGTGCGCGCCACGGTCGGACATCTCTGCGACATCACAGAAAGGGCTTATAATAAAAGTAGATAACAATGACGCCACAGTCGGACGTCTGAGTGACATCTCAGAAAGGGCTTATAATGAAGGTAATTAACAAGAGTGCCACAGTTGGACGTCTGAGCGACATCACAGAAAGGGCTTTTAATAGAAGTAGATAAGAGTGATGCCACAATCGGACGTCTGAGCGACATCTCGGAAAGGGCTTATATTGAAAGTAAAAAAACAAGAGTGCCACAGTCGGACGTCTGAGCGACATCACAAAAAGGGCTTATATTTCATCATTCGTATTCAATAAATTCATGAAGATATATCACTCACAGGAAAATACTCCGCACATAATAATGAACGGGTTAGTCCATCCACAGGAATAAACCATTAACCGAACGAAACACTCATGTTTGCTCATCGAAGATTTGTCACTGAGACTGATACTGACAAGGACATGTTGAACACAGTCGTTGATCAAGATATGATTACTTGAATGATTTTTGACTCTGCAGAGTTTGTACTATTTAACCACAGCCAACGGATTTCAGTAGTCACGAAGGACTAGTTCTGTTTACGGTATTTCAGTAGAAACACATCTAACCAGTACACACCCATTTCCACCTCACGATGCCAGGAATCACCCTAGGCAACGTTCAAGAAAAACTTTGAGACGGGGAGGCTACAACCTCGAATAGCATGGGATCAAATTTATATACGCGCGCTCTAAGGGGTGCCCCCCTCTTGGTCCCAACCGGAAACACCCATGCCCCCTGACCGGATTACTGGCTTTAATCCAGGGCCATGGAACCCTCATCACGGCCTCTCTATTTGGTGTGTACGAGGAAAGTGGTTTGCAACTTACTAAACCATATTCTTCACAGAAAACATGTGGTAGCACGAAAGGAAACAGATGGTAATGTGACTTGATTCACGTTGACCCTGGAGTTAAATAGTTTGGCATAAGACTGGCATGCTTCAACACTGCCATCTTACCACCTCTCATGTCACCACATGATCATATAAACTCACATCACAATGTATATGGAGTTTCGAAGCTCACTTGCATCAACTTAGCACGTAACATACCACTTACTGCTATACGTATGAACATGCCATAAACTAGCTACTCAAAGAAAACATGCAACACACTCATCATATCAAAGGTTCAAACATGCTTGCCTGGTTCGGAGTAGTCAGAGTCTAGCTCGGTGAAGTTCGCGGTTCCGTCACCTCCTCCGGTATCTACGGGTTAAAGAAAAATACGCACTAACATAAATACCGTGTGTGCACAAAAAGAGTTCCAAATATTTTTCCAATAAATATGACAAAAGACTAGACAGAAAAATAAAGATGACAGAAAAGGAATCAGTCCAAAATCATTTTCTGTTTAAAAGTTATAAGGGTTTTAGTCCAGGGACCTTTCTATAATGAAACAGAAACTTCCTAGGGGGCTGACAGAAAAAGCCAGAAAAAACGTTTTAGACTGAAAGCGTATTTTGCCCGAAGGCGTTTTCAGAAAATGTTTCGTTTAAAAGAAAAGAGATGCTG
>NC_041383.1:490878576-491089843 GCF_002162155.2 Triticum dicoccoides | reverse complement strand
TGAAATCTGGAGGCAGGAAAACAGAGCGCGCCGGCGCCCGAAGGCTGTGGTGGTCGCCGGCGGCGATCCACGGCGAGGCAGGGGGATCGGGAGGTACCTACTGGTTCAAGGTGTTCTTCCGCACCTGTGGGTGGTGGAGTTGAGCGTCGACGAGCACCACATCGACGGTGGCCTCTACTCCGGCGGACGGCGGCTCGGGTGATGTTGGATCTCGTCGGAGAAAGCTGCAAGTGCCAAATTGAGGCACGGGTTAGGTGACTGGGTGACCTAGGAGGTTACGGGCAGGGTTAGGGAGGTGGGGATGGCCTCACTTGAGTGGATCGAGCTGGAGCCCGAGGCGGATCGGGGTGGCCGGAGACGGGGAAGGAGACCTCCTCGGGGTCCTTCTGGTGGCTTGGCGAGGCTCTAGTGAGGTGGAGGGAGTAGTGCTGGTCAAAGGCGAGCTCGGGGTGGCTATTTATAGCCGGCCCGAGGCGGTTCCCGCGGACAGGATAACGCCGGTGATGATTACGGCGATTCGGTGACCGGACGGGCGGATTAGGTGGCTGGGCATCAGCGTGGAGGTCTACTGGCTCCACTCACACGCTAACCTCGTTGGGATTAGGCCTGCTTCGCGGCTTCGACAAAACGGTGCTCCACGAGCCAGTCGGCGGCAGGGAGCGCGCCCTGTGCTTGCCAGGCCACGGCGACGGTGCTGCGGTGCGCGCAGGGGAGCAGACGGCCACGCGGAGGCCTCGGGTGATTTGGGCGGTGGTGGACGGCGCCGAAAGCTGCAACCGCTCCCTGTCGGCTGCCACGGGTGGCTCTGCCACCGCAGATGTTGCCGGCGTCGGTGAGACACGCCGCCACCGATGCCCACGCCCGGCCAAGCGAGCGTGCGACGCATGGATAAGGCAGGGGTGCAGTGTGCAAGGAGCCAAGCGCGTGCACTGGTGAGATTGACGACAATCTCTGAAGAAAACGACACTGATGCCGCATGAATCTCTGAACTTTCTGAACATGCACAGAAACAGTACCTGCCAGGTGTTCGACGAAATGAAATTGGCATGTGGGGAATTTTCCTTGAGCTGATCTTTGGTGGGGTGGCCTCTCAATGCATCTGGGGTTTGCCTGATTTTTGGTAAAAAATTTTGAGAAGGGAAAAATATGAATTTCACCAAAAACGATGAATCTGGTCCAAACTTGCAGTGAATGAAACTTGAAAAATTTGAACTGGGGAAGAGTGGATCTTGATGGATCTAGGTTGTGGGTGCTAAGGACTAGCCAGAGGAGTTGGTTTGAGATCAAAACTCAAAGGGAAAAAGGTACTTCCTTTGTAAACCACCTAGGTCCAAAAATAAAAACAAAAATAGTTTTTGGGTAAAATAAATGGAATATAAATTCAAAAAAGAGTTGAACTTGCTGGGATTGACTACTTGACTTGACCCAAAGTGAAGGGAGGTGTTTTGGGGAAAATTTTAATAAGAGATATGGAGAAAGGTGATGTTTGGAGATAAAAGAAATAAATCCAAAGTCCTTAGGATTTTTCTTTTAAAATGAAACACTCTCAAAAAAAAAGATTGTGGTGAGTTAACACCAAAAAAGAGCCTTCAAAGGCAACCATCAAGGGTGAGGATAACCCCAACGAGATTTTATCACAAGAGAAAAAAATAATATTTTGAGAGGGGAGTCCTTTTTAAAAGATATTTAAATAGCTTCCTTCAAATCAAACAAGAAATTTGTTGAAAACCAAATGAAAATTTTTGGAGTGTCACATGACCACAATCTCCTTCATGGATTTCACGCAAGATCTCACAACCTTCTTCAGGGGAAACACAACGCTGAAATGCCCCTGAGACACTTCAATGATGTAACTCGGCATTGACAATAGTCATGGACTTGGACCCCCGGATTATCTGCCTGGCCAAAACTTCGTCCTCTGGTAACTCGCCCCGGTTCATGTATGCCATGTATGACACTGTCCAATCAGGGATATCATGAAGAACCGCCGCCAATTGAGCTTCTGGGTCAGGAATAGCCAAATCCTCCTCCGTTGGTACCTTGACCGATTGATTATGCAGAACATCAAGAAAAACGTTAGGCGGCACCGGTTTATGCGGGGATCCGAGCCGGTTTAGAGTGTCCACCGCTTCATTCTTGCGCTGATCAATGTGCTCGACTTGGTAACCCTTGAAGTGACCAACAATGATATCCACCTCACGCTGATAAGCCACCATAAGTGGATCCTTGGAGTCCCACGTACCCGATACTTGTTGAGCCACTAAATCAGAGTCGCCAAAGCAACGTACTCGGATTAGGTTCATCTCCTTAGCCATCCGAAGACCGTGGAGCAAAGCCTCATATTCAACTGCATTGTTAGTACAATGGAAACATTAAGCGGAGAACATAACCAAATTTGTTACCTCGAGGGGAAGTAAGAACCACTCCAGCCCCCGAGCCCTCCAATTGTCTGGATCCATCGAAGTGAATAGTCCAGTATGTGTTATCCGGTTTATCCTCCGGTGCCTGCAACTCTGTCCAGTCATTGATGAAATCCATGAGTGCTTGGGGCTTGATAGCAGTGCGAGGTATATATTTTAACCCGTGAGGCCCAAGCTCAATAGCCCACTTAGCAACCCCCAGTGGCCTCCTTGTTCTGAATGATGTCTTCCAATGGAGCGGAACTGACCATAGTGATGGGATGGCCTTGAAAGTATTGCTTAAGCTTCCGGCTTGCCATAAACACTCCATATACCAGCTTCTACCAATGGGGATATCTCTGTTTGGACTCGATAAGTACCTCACTGATATAATAAACCGGCCGTTGAACCGAATATTCCTTACCAGCCTCCTTGCGCTCCACCACAATAGCCACGTTGACAGCTCGGGCATTAGCAGCCACATATAACAGCAATGGTTCCTTATCGATGGGGGCCACAAGAACGGGCGGTTCGGCTAACTGCCTCTTCAAATCCTCAAAAACCGTATTAGCAGCATCACTCCAGACAAAGTTGTCTGTCTTCTTCATCATCTGATAAAGCGGGATCGCCATCTCCCCCAACTGGCTGATAAACCGGCTTAGCGCTGCAATACAACCCGCTAGTCATTGAACGTCATTGATACACGCCGGTTTAGCCAGGGACGTAATA
Source organism: Triticum dicoccoides (assembly GCF_002162155.2). NCBI lineage: Eukaryota > Viridiplantae > Streptophyta > Magnoliopsida > Poales > Poaceae > Triticum > Triticum dicoccoides. Next base: position 491,086,715 of record NC_041383.1, on the reverse strand, counting down.
GCCTTGATCTTTTACGTATTAGCTTCAATGCCCCTGTTAGACACCAGAAAACCCAAGAGCTTGCCAGCTGGCACACCAAAAGCACACTTGGCCAGATTAAGCATCATTTTTTAAACCCTCAGATTATCAAAGCTTTCCTGCAAGTCAGCTATAGGTGTTTCTACTTTCCTGGACTTCACAACGATATCGTCCACATAAGCGTGAACATTGCGCCCAATCTGATTATGAAGGCAATTCTGCACACACCGCTGATAAGTCGCCTGGGCACTCTTGAGCCCAAAAGGCATAGATACATAGCAGAAGGCTCCAAAGGGAGTTATAAAAGCCGTCTTCTCCTGGTCCTTGACTGCCATTTTGATCTGATGATAACCCGAATAAGCATCCAGAAAGCTCAACCGCTCACAACCCGTCGTAGCATCAATAATCTGATCAATACGGGGGAGGACAAAGGGATCAGCTGGGAAAGCCTTGTTCAAATCTGTGTAGTCCACACACATACGCCAAGTGCCATTCTCCTTGAGTACTAGCACCGGGTTAGCCAATCACTCAGGGTGAAAGACCTCCACAATAAACCCTGCTACCAAAAGCCGGGCTACCTCCTCAGCAATGGCCTTTTGTCTCTCTTCATTAAAGCGGCGAAGAAACTGCTTGACCGGTTTAAACTTGGGATCAATATTAGGAGTGTGCTCAGCGAGCTCCCTCGGTACACCTGGCATGTCAGAAGGTTTCCATGCAAAGATGTCCCGGTTCTCACGGATGAACTCGATGAGCGCGCTTTCCTATTTTGGATCCAAGTTAACGCTGATGCTAAACTGCTTGGATGAATCGCCAGGAACAAAATCAACCAACTTAGTCTCATCAGCTGATTTAAACTTCAAAACCGGATCATGCTTCGTAGTGGGCTTCTTCAGAGAGGTCATATCCGCTGGATCAACATTGTCTTTATAGAATTTTAACTCCTCTGTTGCACAAACCGACTCAGCATAAGCCGCATCACCTTCCTCGCACTCTAAAGCAATCTTGTGGCTGCCATGAACCGTGATGGTCCCCTTATGACCCGGCATCTTGAGCTGCAGATAAACATAACATGGCCTTGCCATGAACTTAGCATAGACTGGCCGTCCAAATAGGGCATGGTACGGACTTCTGATTTTCACCACTTCAAAGGTCAACGTTTCTGATCTTGAATCATGATCATCTCCAAAAACCACTTCCAGAGCTATATTTCCGACCGAATAGGCCGATTTACCAGGCACCACACCGTGAAAAACAGTGTTCGACGGTTTAAGATTCTTATCCGTTAACCCCATACATCAGAAGGTATCATAATACAAGATGTTGATACTGCTCCCTCCATCCATGAGCACCTTGGTGAACTTATAACCTCCAACTTGCGGTGCGACCACCAATGCCAGATGACCCGGATTATCAATCCGGGGCGGATGATCTTCTCGACTCCACACAATAGGCTGTTCAGACTAGCACAAATAACGGGACACGACCGATTCAACAGAATTCACTGCCCTCTTATGAAGCTTCTGGTCGCGCTTGCACAAACTAGTGGTTATGATTGCCCTCTTATGAAGCTTCAACGGCTTAAACCGGCAATTGCCCTCCAATGTTATGATTGTCGAATCAGCATTGATGCGGTCCGACGAATGCAGAATTTCCGAAACCCGGCGCACCCAATGAGTCGTTGATTCGCCTTCCTTGGACATAAGCGGCCAGATCCACGATTGACATGGGCTGCTTGCACGTGTCTTTGAAGTTTGCTATAAACCGTGCCTTCAACTCGTCCCATGAACCGATTGAATTAACAGGCAGACTTTTTAACCAAGTGCGAGCCGTTCCATCCAACATCATGGTGAAATACTTTGCACATGCCGCTTCGTCCACATCCAACATCTCCATCACCATCTCATAACTCTCAACCCATGACCCAGGGGGTAAATCGGCGGTGTAGTTAGGCACCTTACATGGGCCCTTGAAATCCTTGGGTAACCGTACATTACATAGAGCTGGGGTGAGACACGGCACCCCCAAGAGCTGAAAGCCAGTCCTCGTTCGACTGAAGCCATTGGTTGAACCGGAGCGGGTTGATGATTCGCGTACTCTGCTGCCAACTGCACTGCTAACTCTGCCTCCCGACGCGCTCTACCATTGTTCACCACATCCTGAGCATTCATACCACCGTGCGCTGGATTAGGCCCCCGAGGGGCATCACGGTTCTGCGCACTGCTTGACACAGCCGGTTCATCAATGTGCCTGCTGTAACTCTTGCTCGGACGAGGGGCTGAATGAATTCTGTCTCGGCTATATGAATAGGCCTACTGCTGTACCATGACGGTTTGAAGGAGACCCCTGGTCCGCCGCGTCTCGACTGTCGCTGGAGATTCTCCCTCCATCGGAATAGATGCCAATGGGGACGCCGCAACAATCATATTATCCAAAGGGGTGGAAAAGTGACCCGGCGGGGTCGGCATGTATTTTGGCGGGCTATCTGTTTGTCAAAGCGGGTCCGTCACTCGTGGCTGATCCGGTGCTCCTGTCCCAGGTGCTTCAATCCGGTTTATCATTGCCGGATTACTGTGCCCTACTCCTGGTGTGTTGAAGAGATTCATTGCTTCATAAACCGGCGGCAGACGTGACCGGTGCCTCCTCCTCAATACCTCATTCGAAGCGTTCTGATCCAGCAAGATCCAGTAATTCTCTGGTTGAATCCGCTGTGACTGGGCATCTAAAGCGGCCCGCTCATCGGCCATCCTGGTTTTCTCAGCCGCCAAGTCTTCCTTGGCCTAAGTTATCTGATCCCTTAGCTTTTTGACCTTCGCGTTATGCCGATCTTGAGTCTCCAGGGTAACTGTTATGGTTAACAGTGTCGTCCAGGCGTCCAATAAACCAGACAGAACTTGGGCCAGCCAGCACGCGGGGCCTCCTGCCCCTGCTGCTGATCCGGAAGTCATTGCTGCTGCAGTTGAAGATTGCAATGTGGGCTGTGTACCGACCATGAAAATTGCAACCCGGTTTGGCGGTTCAAAGGGGTCCGGAATATTGCCGCCATCGAAACAGCCCCCGAGCTGGCCATCTTGCAGTTGGTACAGTGACTCGGTCTCGCCGGTGGATGAATCGCCATCTGAGTAAACGACCGTCTCACCATCGGACACTGGTTCAGATTCCGCGCCATGGATGAATCCCACGAACACACGCTTCATGGCAGGCTGAACCCAGGCAGGGCTCGCATGCTGAGCCATGTTGACGAGGTCGGTGCAGATGTCCGGCTTAGGGCCCGGTTCGCCGATCTTGCCGATGAAGACGTGAATTCCGCCAAAGGGGACCCGGTACCCGTACTCGATTGAGCTGGCCTCGGGGCCCCAGCCCGCGTCGTCGATGTAAAGCTTGCCACGACGACTCTTGGTCATCCAGCCAACCACGCATCCCTTGAGTCCTTCAAAGTTGCCCTTCAAGAACTCAAAACCATCGTGCGATAGCCCCACAGTGGGCGCCAACCGTTGTGGAATTAACACGTCAGATGTCCTAGTGAGAGGACTTAGTCGTGGAGCCATCGCAACGAGATTAGCTTAAAGGGGTTAAACCGGACAAATGACACGGTGAGTTTATACTGGTTCGGCCCCTTGCGGTGAAGGTAAAAGCCTACGATCGAGTTGTGGTGGAATTGATGGGGTCTCGATGAGCAGGGAGCGAATCCGCTTTACCTGTCTCTCGAGTCGTTGTTTCTTGTCCTTCAACCACCGCTAGGTCGTCCCTTTTATATACACAGGTTGATGCCCGGCGGTTTACAGAAAACCAAGGCCGGCTCATACACGTGTCCGGCTCGATTTCTACCTTTCCCTAACTTACAACACAAGTTACATGTCTCATGGCGGTTTATGACTATGGGCCCTAATCCGCCCTTGGGCACTAGGCCTCTAAGCTTCAATAGTAAAGTCCCATATTCCTTGTCTTCATGGGCTTCAATATGGATGAGCATAACCCGACCCCTCCTGGGCGGTTTATACTCAGTAGTTATATCCCCAACAAACTTGATCTAAAGTTTCATGATCATTATCATTAGCTTCCTCTCTAGTTGGTGTAGGCATCACGAGAACGGATTTCTCGGATGAGCCACTTTCCAAATTGAGAGAAGGTACAACAACCTCATCAAGTTCTATTTTCCTCCCACTCACTTCTTTTGAGAGAAACTCCTTCTCTAGAAAGGTTCCGTTCTTAGCAACAAAGATCTTGCCTTCAGATCTGTGGTAGAAGGTGTACCCAGTTGTTTCCTTAGGGTACCCTATGAAGAAGCACTTCTCCGATTTGGGTTTGAGCTTATCTGGCTGAAGCCTTTTGACATAAGCATCGCATCCCCAAACTTTAAGAAACGACAGCTTAGGTTTGTTCCCAAACCATAGTTTATATGGTGTCGTCTCAACGGATTTTGATGGTGCCCTGTTTAACGTGAATGCAACTGTCTCTAATGCATAACCCCAAAATGATAGTGGTAAATTGGTAAGAGACATCATAGATCGTACCATATCTAATAAAGTGTGGTTACGACGTTCGGACACACCAATACGCTGTGGTGTTCCAGGTGGTGTGAGCTGTGAAACCATTCCACATTGTTTTAAATGAAGGACAAACTTGTAACTCAAATATTCACCTCCACGATCAGATCGTACAAGCTTTATTTTCTTGTTACGATGATTCTTCACTTCACTCTGAAATTCTTTTAACTTTTCAAATGTTTCAGACTTGTGTTTCATTAAGTAGATATACCCATATCTGCTCAAATCATCTATGAAGGTCAGAAAATAACGATACTCGCCATGAGCCTCAACACTCATCGGACCGCATACATTGGTATGTATTATTTCCAATAATTCATTAACTCGTTCCATTGTTCCAGAGAACGGAGTTTTAGTCATCTTGCCCATAAGGCACAGTTCGCAAGTATCAAATGATTCATAATCAAGTGATTCCAAAAGTCCATCTTTATGGAGTTTCTTCATGCGCTTTACACCGATATGACCCAAACGATAGTGCCGCAAATAAGTTGCACTATCATTATCAACTTTGCATCTTTTGGCATCAATATTATGAATGTGTGTATCATCATGATCGAGATTCAACAGAAATAGACCACTCTTCAAGGGTGCATGACCATAAAAGATATTACTCATATAAATAGAACAACCATTATTCTCTGATTTAAATGAATAACCGTCTCGCACTAAACAAGATCTAGATATAATGTTCATTCTCAACGCTGGCACCAAATAACAATTACTCGGGTCTAAAACTAATCCTGAAGGTAGATGTAGAGGTAGCATGCCGACGGCGATCACATCGACCTTGTAACCATTCCTGACGCACATCATCACCTCATCCTTAGCCAATCTTCATTTGATCCGTAGTCCCTATTTTGAGTTACAAATATGAGCAACCGAACCGGTATCAAATACCCATGCACTACTACAAGAATAAGGTACACATCAATAACATGTATACCAAATATACCTTTGTTCACTTTGCCATCCTTCTTATCCGCCAAATACTTGGGGCAGTTCCACTTGCAGTGACCAGTCCCTTTGTAGTAGAAGCACTTAGTTTCAAGCTTGGGTCCAGCTTTGGGTTTCTTCCCGGGAGTGACAACTTGCTTGTCATTCTTGTTGAAGTTCCCCTTCTTTTTACCCTTGCCCTTCTTCTTGAAACTAATGGTCTTGTTAACCATTAACACTTGATGCTCCTTCTTGATTTCTATCTCCGCGGCCTTTAGCATCGCGAAGAGCTCGGGGATAGTCTTTTCCATCCCTTGCATATTGTAGTTCATCACGAAGCCTTTGTAGCTTGGTGGCAGTGATTGAAGAACTCTGTCAATGACACAATCATCTGGAAGATTAACTCCCAGCTGAGTCGAGTGATTATGGTACCCAAACATTCTGAGTATGTGCTCACTAATAGAACTATTCTCCTCCATCTTGCATGTATAGAACTTGTTGGAGACTTCATATCTCTCAACTCAGGCATTTGCTTGAAATACTAACTTCAACTCCTGGAACATCTCATATGGTCCATGACGTTCAAAACGTCTTTGAAGCCCCGATTCCAAGCCGTAAAGCATGGCACACTAAACTAACGAGTAGTCATCAGATCAAGCTTGCCAGACATTCACAACGTCAGCTTCTGCTCCTGCAGCAGGCCTTTCACCTAGTAGTGCATCAAGGACATAATTCTTCTATGTAGCAATGAGGATAATCCTCAAGTTACGGACCCAGTCTGTGTAGTTGCTACCATCATCTTTCAACTTAGCTTTCTCTAGGAACGCATTAAAATTCAAGGGAATGGTAGCACGAGCCATTGATCTACAACATAGATATGCAAAAACTATCAGGACCAAGTTCATGATAAATTAAGTTCAATTAATCAAATTACTTAAGAACTCCCACTTAGATAGACATCCCTCAAGCCATCTAACTGATACATGATCCAAATCAACTAAACAATGTCCGATCATCACGTGAGATGGAGTAGTTATCAATGGTGAACATCTCTATGTTGATCATATCCACTATATGATTCATGTTCGACCTTTCGGTCTCCACTGTTCCAAGGCCATGTCTGTACATGCTAGGCTCGTCAAGTTTAACCCGAGTATTTTGCATGTGCAAAACTGGCTTGCACCCGTTGTATTTGAACGTAGAGCTTATCACACCCAATCATCACGTGGTGTCTCCGCACGAATGAGGGAGTTCCGGACTAGGGGGTGTCCGGATAGCCTAACTATCATCATCGGCCGGACTCCAAGACTATGCAGATAGAAGATTGAAGACTTCGTCCCGTGTCCGGATGGGACTTTCCTTGGCGTGGAAGGCAAGCTTGGCGATACGGATATGTAGATCTCCTACCATTGTAACCGACTCTGTGTAACCCTAGCCCTCTCTGGTGTCTATATAAACCGGATGGCTTTAGTCCTTAGGACGAACAACAATCATACCATAGGCTAGCTTCTAGGGTTTAGCCTCCTTGATCTCGTGGTAGATCCACTCTTGTAACACACATCATCAATATTAATCAAGCAGGACGTAGGGTTTTACCTCCATCAAGAGGGCCCGAACCTGGGTAAAACATCGTGCCCCTTGTCTCCTGTTACCATCCGCCTAGACGCACAGTTCGGGACCCCCTACCCGAGATCCGCCGGTTTTGACACCGACATTGGTGCTTTCATTGAGAGTTCCTCTGTGTCGTCACCGATAGGCTCGATGGCTTCTTAGACCATCATCAACGACGCAGTCCAGGGTGAGACCTTTCTCCCCGGACAGATCTTCGTATTCGGCGGCTTCGCACTGCGGGCCAATTCGCTTGGCCATCTGGAGCAGATCGAAAGCTACGCCCCTGGCCGTCAGGTCAGGTTTGGAAGTTTGAACTTCACGGCTGACATCCGCGGGGACTTGATCCTCGATGGATTCGAGCCACAGCCGAGCGTGCCGCACTGTCACAGCGAGCATGATTTAGCTCTGCAGCCGGACAGTACCCTGGAGGCCGCACTCGAACTCGCTCCGATCTTCAATTCGGAGCCGGCTGCGCAGATAGAGGACAGATGGCTAGACACCGCCTCGGGGGCTGCAACCTCTACGGTGATAGAGCCGAACACTGACCTTGTCCCTCATAAAGCTCGTGACTCCGAGGTGCCGGACTCCTTGCCGGACTCCGAACCTCCCGCGCCCCTCCGATCGAATCCGATTGGGCGCCGATCATGGAGTTCACCACAGCGGACATCTTTCAACACTCACCTTTCGGCGACATCCTGAGTTTGCTAAAGTATCTCTCGTTATCAGGAGAGCCCTGGCTGGACTGCGGTCAGGACGGTTGGGATGCGGACGATGAAGAAATTCAAAGCCCACCTACCACCCACTTGGTAGCCGCTGCCGACGATCTAACCGACATGCTAGACTACGACTCCGAAGACATCGACGGTATGGACGACGATGCCGGAGACGAACAAGAACCAGCGCCTACCGGGCACTGGAAAGCCACCTCATCATATGACATATACATGGAGGATATCCCAAAGGATGGGAATGGCGAAGAACAGAGGAGGATGACCCCTCCAAGAAACAGCCCAAGCGCCGGCGTCAGCGGCGCCGCTCTAAATCGCGCCATAGCAAGAATGAAGACTCCGGCACCAGAGATAACAATACACCAGATAGTGCCGAAGACGACCCACTCCAGCAAGATGCAGCGCAGGAGGACGGAGAGGCCAGCCCTCACAAGAGAGCGGCAGAAGAAGAGGTAGAGGATTATATGCCTCCCTCTGGAGACGAAGCGAGCCTCGACGATGACGAATTCGTCGTGCCTGAGGATCCCGTCGAACAAGAGCGTTTTAAACGCAGGCTTATGGCCACGGCGAACAGCCTCAAGAAAAAGCAGCAACAGCTTAGAGCTGATCAAGATCTGCTAGCCGACAGATGGACTGAAGTCCTCGCGGCCGAAGAGCATGAGCTCGAACGCCCCTCCAAAAGCTACCCTAAACACAAGTTGCTCCCCCAATTAGAGGAGGAGGCGTATGAACCCGCATCACGAGGAGACAATACGGCTGACCGACCACCCCGTGGTCGCGACAGAGAGGCCTCCAGGCCCTTTACTAGACCCGTACCCCGGCATCGCTCAAAAAGCACACGGCCACAGGGGAACGCTCCGGACTTGCGAGATATATTGGAGGATAAGGCAAGACAATCAAGATTGATCTATGGATTGCGTGGGCGCCCCACGATACGTGACGATAACCGTCGCGCCGGACACAGTAAGTCTGGCCAGGCCGAACAAAATAGACCAAGCTCCCTTGAGCTCCGTCGTGATATCGCCCAGTACAGAGGCGCCGCACACCCACTATGCTTCACAGATGATGTAATGGATCATCAAATCCCCGAAGGGTTTAAACCCGTCAATATTGAATCCTATGATGTCACAACAGACCCCGCGGTTTGGATCGAAGACTATCTCCTTCACATCCACATGGCCCGCGGTGACGATCTCCACGCCATCAAATACCTCCCCCTCAAGCTTAAAGGACCAACACGACATTGGCTTAACAGCTTGCCAGCAGAGTCAATTGGGAGTTGGGAAGACTTGGAAGCCGCATTCCTCGATAACTTCCGAGGCACGTATGTGCGACCACCAGACGCCGATGACCTAATCCACATAATTCAGCAGCCAGACGAATCGCCCAGACAATTCTGGACACGGTTCTTAACCAAGAAAAACCAAATCGTCGACTGTCCGGATGCGGAGGCCCTCGCAGCCTTCAAGCATAACATCCGCGACGAGTGGCTTGCCCGGCACCTGGGACAGGAAAAGCCGAAATCCATGGCAGCCCTGACATCACTCATGACCCGCTTTTGCGCGGTTGAGGACAGCTGGCTAGCATGCAGCAACAACCTTAGAAAAAATTCTGGCAGTCCGGATTTCAAGGACCGAAATGGCAGGCCGCATCGTAACAAAAACAAACGCCGCATTAATGGCGACAATAGTGAGGATATGGCAGTCAATGCCGGATTCAGAGGCTCTAAACTCGGTCAGCGGAAAAAGCCATTCAAAAGAACTACTCCGGGTCTGTCCAATTTGGACTGAATACTCGACCGCTTGTGCTAGATACACGGCACCCCCGAAAAGCCAGCTAACCACACCAATAGGGATTGTTGGGTGTTTAAGCAGGCAGGCAAGTTAATTGCCGGAAACAATGACAAGGGGCTGCATAGTGATGACGAGGAAGAGACCCGACCGCCGAACAACAGAGGACAGAAGGGCTTCCCCCACAGGTGTGGACGGTGAACATGATATACGCAACGCACATACCCAAAAGGGAGTGGAAGCGTGCGCTAAGGGATGTATACGCGATGGAGCCAGTTGCCCCGAAGTTCAATCCATGGTCCTCCTGCCTGATCACTTTTGACCAAAGGGACCACCCCACCAGCATCCGCCATGGCGGATTCGCCGCATTGGTTTTAGACCCAATCATCGACGGGTTTCATCTCACCAGAGTCCTAATGGACGGCGGCAGTAGCCTGAACCTGCTTTATCAGGATACAGTGCGCAAAATGGGCATAGACCCCTCAAAGATTAAACCAACCAAGACGACCTTTAAAGGCGTCATACCAGGTGTAGAAGCCAATTGTACAGGCTCAATTACACTGGAAGTGGTCTTCGGATCGCCGGATAACTTCCGAAGTGAGGAGTTAATCTTTGACATAGTCCCGTTCTGCAGTGGCTATCAATGTACCGCATTCGCAAAGTTCAACGCGGTGCCGCACTACGCATACCTCAAGCTCAAGATGCCAGGCCCTCGAGGAGTCATCACGGTCAACGGAAACACTGAACATTCTCTCCGCACGGAGGAACATACAGCGGCTCTCGCGGCAGAAGTGCAATGCAGCCTCTTAAGGCAATTCTTGAGTCCGGCCGTTAAGCGGCCGGACATAGCTAAGCGCGCCTGGAGTAACATTCAACAAGACCATCTGGCATGTTTTGAGCACGCGTAGCAGTGCGGCCCCAACCCCAACCCCTATAAAACGTCAAGACAGGTCCCTCGCGTACACCATTACGCTCTGAAGATACCATGGGCATGGGGAGAGGGGCACGACCACGATAGGCCCAGACTGCGGCTCAAGCACACCAGGGGCTCTCAAGTGTGTCGTTCTTTTTCTTTTTCTTTTTCTTTTTTTACCCACAGGACTCCGTTCGTCAGAGGCCCTGTCCGGCAGCAGAACTGCCGAACTCACGATGCAACAACTAGGGAAGGATAAAGGCTACAACGAATATCCATGTGGTCTCCATTACGAGCATTAAATCTGTTTTACGCACCATTCGACAGCCTACCCCTGGAGGGGGACATGTTTAACAGTCCCATTCCTTGCTTATTGCACCATTTTGTATCGTTCTGCACTTACAACATCCTTTCTTGAATAAAAAATGCAGCACCTTCTTGCTTATAATTGCATTTCCTTTTTCTACATATGTTCATTTACGGCATGTTGCATCCATACACTTTGGTACGGCTAAAATACACCAGGGGCTTATGTTTCCCGCACCACGGTGTGATAAGTCCGAACACTTTCACAAGTGCGGCACCCCGAACTTATAACACTATATGCATCGGCTCCGAATCATGTCTTGGGTCAATAGTTGGGTTTGCCCGGCTCCCATGTTTTGGTACCTTACGTTCCGTTATATCGGCTAAGGTAGCACTAGGAGAACCACTACGATTGCGCCCCAGTTGAGCTGGGTTAACGCCTCAGTGGAGAAAGCTAAAACTGACCGTCATGATGAGGCGAGAGCCGGTCGCTGTTCGAGAGGTTCTTTGCGAGTCCTTAAAGACTTATGCCGCTTAGAGCGAGGAGCCGGATCCTGTCCGGCCCAGGCGTGGATAGCGCCCCAAATTTGGCCTTCCAGAGACTAGGGGCTTCGCCGAAATTTAAAATTATAGAATTCTATGGCTAAGTGAGAGTGTTCAAGCATTATAAGTCCGGTTGCCTTGTTCACTGTGTTGAGCGCCTCCCTAGATGGACCCAAAAATGGGAACAAGAGTGCTCAAGTTTATCCCGAACACCCCAGCACTCGTGGCATGGGGGCTGAAGCCGATGACTTGCCATCTCTCAGATTTGATAAACAGCCGCACAGAAGGTAATATTTTAAATTAACAAGCGTTGCTTAGCGCATATGAACTAAGTTGTCAGCGCACAGGATAACAAAATGCGAGTCTACTAAAAAATTACATCTTTGGAGCACTCCCCCGCAATAGTGCGGGCGCCCTTCAGCACACTCTTATAATACATCTCGGGCATGCGATGCTCCTTGCCCTCTGATGGCGGGTTCGTCACAAGCTTCTGGGCATCCATCTTGCCCCAGTGCACCTTTGCACGGGCAAGGGCCCGACAGGCACCCTCAATATAGGCGGAGTGCTTGATGACTTCAACCCACGGGCACGCATCCACCAGCCGCCGCACCAGGCCGAAGTAGCTCCTAGGCATGGCCTCCTGAGGCCACAGCCGAACTATGAGGCCCTTCATGGCCTGTTCGGCCGCCTTGTGGAGCTCGACCAGCTGCTTCAGCTGGTCGCTAAGGGGCACCGGATGTCCGACCTCAGCATACTGTGACCAGAAGACCTTCTCCGTCGAGCTCCCCTCATCGGCCCGGTAGAATGCGGCAGCATCGGACACGCTGCGAGGAAGATCTGCGAACGCTCCTGGAGAGCTCCGAATTCGGGTAAGCAACAGGTAATTAACACTAACATGCTTACTTTGCATGAAAAATGCCTTACCCGCTGCTATTTTCTTCACCGCCTCAATCTCCTGGAGGGCGTTGTAGGCTTCGGCCTTAGCGGATTTGGCATTCTCAAGAGCCGTTGCAAGCTCAGACTCTCGAGTCTTCGAGTCACGCTCCAGGCTCTCATGTTTTTTCACGAGATCTTGTAGCTCTTGCTGTACCTCCGCCACCCGTGCCTCCTGCTTCTCTCGCCCGGTGCGCTCCGTGGCCGCATTGCGTTCGGCCGCGGCCACCGCCTCTTTCAGGGTCGCCACCTCGTTAGTGGCCCCTGCAATACCCATGTTATCCTTGTCATTCTTTTTGCAACCAAAATCCTTTTCTGTAAGGTACAATTTTAATAAGGTGTTACTCACCTTCCTTGTCCTCGAGCTGCTTCTTGGCATGGCCGAGCTCGTTCTCGGACTGCTCGAGGCTTTTCTTCAAATTATTGACCTCCGCAGTCAGTGCAGCAGAGGTCAGCAGCGCAGCCTGAAACCCATATTGACATATTTTTTATGACTCCTGCGTATATCTTTTTAAGATCCTCAGTCCAGCTTTTCTTTCCGAACACCGAACCGAGCATCAGGGGCTACTGTCTATGCGGTACCTTTTTACATATATTGAAATTCTTACCTCAAAGCCTGTTAAGAGGCTGCTGCAGGCTTCGGTCAGCCCGCTTTTGGCGAGCTGAACCTTCTGAATCAGCGCACTCATAACAGTGCGGTGTTCCTCTTCAATGGAGGTGCCATTAAGCGCCTCCAGCAAATTATCCGGCGCCTCCGGTTGGACGGAGGCAGCCGGCGTCACGGTCTTGCCCTTCTTACGAAGGGGTCGCCCGCCGAACTCCAGAGCCACTGTGGGTTCCGGGGCCGAGTCCGGTGCAAAGTCCAGGAGGTTGTCCCGCGACACCTCCGGGGCCTCCCCCTCCTGGTGGGTCCTCTCCTGGGATCCCACCTCGGCGTCGTCCGCATCACGGGGGGGTGGAGGAAGTCGGAAGAGAATCCATATCCGACGCACCTAAGGACGCGCTCGATGAAGCGGGAAGATCATCCTTGGGCGGACTGCAGGGTTGTATGCGGCATTAGAAAGACATTATGTGGCGAAAAGGAAAAAACCTTGAAGTTATTCGGAAGTCCGGATACTTACGATCTCGCCAGGGGTTGGCCCTTGGAGGCCAGTCCTCGTCGTTGTCACTAGCGTTGGCGGAGCAGTCCGGGGGAAGAGTTTTTCCCTTCTTGGACCCTTCGGCCTCCCTTGTTGGGGAGGCCTTCCTTTTCTTCCCTCCCCCCGCTGGGGGAGAGGCTTTCTTCTCCTCCTCGCCTTGGTGGGAGGAGTCGGCCTCGGATTCATCATCCGATAGCACCTGAAAACGGGAACTCTTTCGAGTCCCCGTTGCCTTCTTCTTGGCCTTCTTCTCCGGCACCACGTGGGGTGCCGGAGCCAGCAGCCCCGTTAGGCGGGCGTCCGCTGGGTCCTCTAGCAATGGGGCCGGACAGATAGTCCGTTCGGCCTTCGCCAGCCAGTCCTGTCAAAGGTAAAGGGAGTTTAGATCCCGCATAGAGTCAAACTATGGAAAACGAGTGGCAAAATCACTTACCTCGTCAGCTGGACGCTGCGAGCGGAATCCGCGATCTTCGTTAGCGGATGCGGGAGCCTCGACGCCCTTGAACAGCACCTTCCAGACATCTTCGTATGTAGTGTCGAAGAGCCCGCTCAGGGTCTGGTGCTGCGCCGGATCGAACTCCCACATGTTGAAGCCCCGTCGTTGGCACGGGAGAATCCGGCGGATGAGCATGACCTGGACTACGTTGACAAGCTTGAGCTTCTTGTCCACCAGCTTTTGGATACAGGCTTGGAGTCCGGTCAGCTCCTCCGAATCCCCCCAGATCCAGCCACTCTCTTTCCAGGAGGTGAGCCGTGTAGGGATGCCGGATCTGAATTCGGGGGCCGTTGCCCAATCAGGGTCACGCGGCTCGATGATGTAGAACCACCCCGATTGCCACCCCTTGATGGTTTCCACGAAAGTGCCCTCCAGCCACGTAACGTGGGACATCCTGCCCACCATGGCGCCTCCGCACTCCACTTGGCTGCCCTTCACAACCTTCGGCTTGACACTGAAGGTCTTGAGCCACAAGCCGAAGTGGGGCTGGATGCAGAGGAAGGCCTCGCACACGACGATAAACACCGAGATGTTGAGGATAAAATTCAGGGCCAGATCATGGAAATCTAGGCCGTAGTAGAACATGAGCCCCCGGACAAAGGGATGAAGTGGGAAGCCCAGTCCGCGGAGGAAATGGGGAAGGAATACTACCCTCTCATGGGGCCTGGGGGTGGGGATGATCTCTCCCTCGCCGGGGAGCCGATGCGCTATGTCGCTGGACAAGTATCCGGCATCGCGCAGCTTCTGGATCTGCCCCTCCATGACAGAGGAGGCCATCCACTTGCCTCCCGCTTCGGACATAGTTGGAGAAGGTTGAGGTGAGAAGTGCGGACTTGGGCGCTGGAGCTCGAGTTCGCAGAGATGGATAAGCCAAGGAGGAAGAAGGCGCAGGTAAAAGGGTTGGATCTTTATCCCCTTATATGGGCAGACAAAAACATGTGTCCCCACCGGCCTGGTAAAACTCGCTTATCTCCGGTGTCGCAATCCAGTGTCGCAATCAATGGCGCGGTTGGGTTACCCACGTCCGTATTGATGGGAATCCCGGAATAAGGGGAACACGATCTTTTCTTCGACAAGACGTGCCAAGGAAACCGCCTCGCTAAACGCGCGGAGGTGGAACAATAAAAACAATTCGAGTGAAGGCTTGGTAATGGTGTGACGTCACGCCACAAAATACGTCAGCAGATTGAACTTGTGTAATATTATTCTTTCTACGGTGGTATATGGAATTTATTGTGCAGAGCCGGACACTATCCTGGTGTTCACAATCTTCTATAAATTATTCGGAGGAAGAACCCGCCTTGCAATGCCGAAGACAACATGCGCGCCGGACTCGTCGTCATTGAAGCCTGGTTCAGGGGCTACTGAGGGAGTTTCGTACTAGGGGGTGTCCGGATAGCTGAACTATCATCATCGGCCGGACTCCAAGACTATGCAGATAGAAGATTGAAGACTTCGTCCCGTGTCCGGATGGGACTTTCCTTGGCGTGGAAGGCAAGCTAGGCGATACAGATATGTAGATCTCCTACCATTGTAACTGACTCTGTGTAACCCTAGCCCTCTCCGGTGTCTATATAAACCAGATGGCTTTAGTCCTGAGGACGAACAACAATCATACCATAGCCTAGCTTCTAGGATTTAGCCTCCTTGATCTCGTGGTAGATCCACTCTTGTAACGCACATCATCAATATTAATCAAGCAGGACGTAGGGTTTTACCTCCATCAAGAGGGCCCGAACCTGGGTAAAACATCGTGCCCCTTGTCTCCTGTTACCATCCGCCTAGACGCACAGTTCGGGACCCCCTACCCGAGATCCGCCGGTTTTGACACCGACAACGAAGAACTTTCACAATAGTGCATACTCAGGGAGAACACTTATACCTTGAAATTTAGTTAAGGGATCATCTTATAATGCTATCGTCGTACTAAGCAAAATAAGATGCATAAAAGGTAAACATCACATGCAATCAAAATATGTGACATGATATGGCCATCATCATCTTGTGCTTTTGATCTCCATCACCAAAGCAACGTCATGATCTCCATCATCACCGGCTTGACACCATGATCTCCATCGTAGCATCGTGGTCGTCTCGCCAACTATTGCTTCTATGACTATTGCTACCGCTTAGTGATAAAGTAAAACGATTACATGGGTCTGTATTTCATACAATAAAGCGACAACCATAAGGCTCCTACTAGTTGCCGATAATTTTTACGAAACATGATCATCTCATACAACAACGTATATCACATCATGTCTTGACCATATCATATCACAACATGCTGATACATCCCTAACGTATCTATAATTTTTGATTGTTCCATGCTATTATATTACCCCTTTTGGATGTTTGTGGGCTTTATTTTACACATTTATATCATTTTTGGGAATAACCTACTAACCGGAGGCCCAGCCCGTATTGCTATTTTTTTTGCCTATTTCAGTATTTAGAAAAAAAGGAATATCAAACGGAGTCCAAACGGAATGAAACCTTTGGAGGCGTGATTTTTGGAATGAACGTGATCCAGAGGACTTGGAGTGCAAGTCAAGAAGCAGCCGAGGCGGCCACAAGATAGGAGGGCGTGCCCCCTATAGGGCGAGCCCCCTGTCTCGTGGGCCCCACGGGCGGCCACCGACGTACTTCTTCCTCCTATATAAGCCTACGTACCCCAAAAACATCCAGGGAGCACCCAAAACACAATTTCCACCGCCATAACCTTCTGTATCCGCGAGATCCCATCTTGGAGCCTTTGCCAGCGCTCTGCCGGAGGGGGAATCGACCATGGAGGGCTTCTACATCAACACCATAGCCCTTCCGATGAGTTGTGAGTAGTTTACCATAGACCTTCGGGTCCATAGTTATTATCTAGATGGCTTCTTCTCTCTTTTTGGATCTAAATACAATGTTCTCCCCCTCTCTTGTGGAGATCTATTCGATGTAATCTCTTTTTGCGGTGTGTTTGTCGAGATCCGATGAATTGTGGGTTTATGATCAAGTTTATCTATGAGAAATATTTGAATCTCCTCTGAATTCTTTTATGTATGATTGAGTTATCTTTGCAAGTCTCTTCGAATTATCAGTTTGGTTTGGCCTACTAGATTGATCATTCTTGCCATGGGAGAAGTGCTTAGCTTTGGGTTCAATCTTGCGGTGTCCTTACCCAGTGAATGGAAGGGTTGCAAGGCACGTATTGTATTGTTGCCATCGAGGATAAAAAGATGGGGTTTATATCATGTTGCATGAGTTTATCCCTCTACATCATGTCATCTTGCTTAATGTGTTACTCTGTTCTTTGTGAACTTGATACTGTAGATGCAGGCAGGTGTCGGTCGACGTGTGGAGTAATAGTAGTAGATGCAGGCAGGAGTCGGTCTACTTGTTGCGGACGTGATGCCTATATACATGATCATGCCTAGATAATCTCATAATTATTCACTTTTCTATCAATTGCTCGACAGTAATTTGTTCACCCACCGTAATACTTATGCTATCTCAAGAGAAGCCTCTAGTGAAACCTATGGACCCCGGGTCTATCTCTTATCATATTTGCTTCCAATCTACTTTTATTTGCATCTTTACTTTTTTGCATCTATATTATAAAATACCAAAAATATATTTATCTTATCATACTATCTCTATCAGATCTCACTTTCGCAAGTGGCCGTGAAGGGATTGACAACCCCTTTATTGCGTTGGTTGCGAGTTCTTTGTTTGTTTGTGTAGGTGCGTGGGAGTTTTGAGGAGCCTCCTACTAGATTGATACCCTGGTTCTCAAAAACTGAGGGAAATACTTACGCTACTATTGCTGCATCACCCTTTCCTCTTCAAGGAAAACTAATGCAAGCTCAAGACATAGCAAGAAGGATTTCTGGCGCCGTTGCCGGGGAGGTCTTCGCTCAAGTCAAGACATACCAAGTACCCATCACAAACTCATCTCCCTCGCATTTACATTATTTGCCATTTTGCCTCTCGTTTTCCTATCCCCCACTTCACCTTTGCCGTTTTATTTGCCCTCACTTTTCCTATCTTCTCCTCCTCTCTTTTCGGTTGCCTTTTTCTGTTTGCTTGTGTGTTGGATTACTTGTTGCCATGGCGCAACATAATACCAAATTGTGTGATTTCTCGAATACCAATAATAATGATTTCCTTAGTACTCCGATTGCTCCTCTTAATGATGTTGAGTCTTGTGAAATCAATACTGCTTTGCTGAATCTTGTTATGAAAGATCAATTCACCGACCTTCCTAGTAAAGATGCCGCTACTCATCTAAACAACTTTGTTGATTTGTGTGATATGCAAAAGAAGAAAGATATGGATAACAATATTGTCAAATTGAAGTTATTTCCGTTTTCACTTAGAGATCATGCTAAAGTTTGGTTTTCGTCTTTGCCTAAAAATAGTATTGATTCTTGGAACAAGTGCAAAGAGGCTTTTATCTCTAAGTATTTTCCTCCCGCTAAGATTATCACTCTTAGGAATGATATTATGAATTTTAAACAACTTTATCATGAGCATGTTGCCCAATCTTGGGAAAGAATGAAATTGATGATTCGCAATTGCCCTACTCATGGTTTGAATTTACGGATGATCATACAAAATTTTTATGCCGGTTTGAACTTTGCTTCTAGAAATCTCTTAGATTTGCCCGCGGGAGGCACGTTTATGGAAATCACGTTAGGAGATGCTACAAAACTTCTTCATAATATTATGGCTAACTATTCTCAATAGCACACCAAAAGATCTTCTAGTAAAAAAGTCCATGCTATAGAAGAAATCAATGTTTTGAGTGGAAAGATGGATGAACTTATGAAATTGTTTGCTACTAAAAATACTCCTCTTGATCCCAATGATATGCCTTTGTCTACTTTGATTGAGAATAGTAATGAATCTATGGATGTGAATTTTGTTGGTAGGAATAGTTTCGGTAACAATGCTTATAGAGGAAACTTTAATTCTAGACCGTTCCCTAGTAATTCCTCTAATAATTATGGAAATTCCTACAATAATTCTTATGGTAATTTTCATAAGATGACCTCTGATTTTGGGAATAGTGTGAAAGAATTTATGATTTCTCAAAAGAATTTTAATGCCTTGCTTGAAGAATAATTGCTCAAAGTTGATGATTTGGCTAGGAACGTTGATAGACTTTCGCTTGATGTTGATTCTCTTAAACTTAGATATTCTCCTCCTAAGCATGATATCAATGAGTGTCTCAAAGTAATGAGAATTTCCATTGATGAGTGCAAGGAAAGAACCGCTAGATTGCGTGCTAGGAAAGATAGCTTTATAAAGGCGTGTTCTTCTAGTTTCCATGAAAATAATGATGAGGATCTTAAAGTTATTGATGTGTCTCCTATTAGATCTGCGATATGAATCTTGATAATAATGGGACTGGATATGAGTCAACTTTACCTAGAAGGCGTCCCAAGAATTTGGAGTTTTTAGATCTTGATGCTAAATTGGTAAAAGTGGGATTGGAGAGGTCATGACTTTAAATAGTATTGAACCCACTATCTCGGATTTCAAGGAATTTGATTATGATAATTGTTCTTTAGAAGGTTGTATTTCCTTGTTGCAATCCGTTGTTAATTCTCCTCATGCTTATAGTCAAAATAAAGCTTTTACCAAACATATTGTTGATGCCTTGTTGCAATCTTATGATGAAAAACTTAATTTGGAAGTTTCTATACCTAGAAAACTTAATGATGAGTGGGAACCTACTATAAATATTAGAATTAAAGATCATGATTGTTTTGCTTTGTGTGATTTGGGTGCTAGTGTTTCCACGATTCCGAAAACTTTATGTGATATTCTAGGTTTCCATGATCTTGATGATTGCTCTTTAAATTTGCACCTTGCGGATTCCACCATTAAAAAGCCAATGGGAAGGATCAATTACGTTCTC
Organism: Triticum dicoccoides; assembly: GCF_002162155.2. NCBI lineage: Eukaryota > Viridiplantae > Streptophyta > Magnoliopsida > Poales > Poaceae > Triticum > Triticum dicoccoides. The sequence continues at coordinate 491,066,850 of NC_041383.1, read as the reverse complement.
ATTGTTGCAAATAGAAATTTGGTGCCCGTAGATTTTATCGTTCTTGATATAGATTGCAATCTTTCTTGCCCTATTATACTTGGTAGACCTTTCCTTAGAACGATTGGTGCGATTATTGATATGAAGGAAGGGAATATTAGATTCCAATTTCCATTAAAGAAAGGCATGGAAAACTTTCCAAGAAAGGAAGTCAAATTACCTTATGAATCTATCATGCGAGCTACTTATGAATCAAGTGCCAAAGATGGCACTACTTAGATCTGTCTTTGCTTTTATGCCTAGCTAGGGGCGTTAAACAATAGCGCTAGTTGGGAGGCAACCCAATTTTCTTTCTGTTTTTTGTTTTTGTTCCTGTATAGTAATAAATTTTTCATCTACCTTCTGTTTAGGTGTGTTTTTATCTTTTAATTAGTGTTTGTGCCAAGTAGAACCTATAGGATAACCTATGATGATAGTTGATTTGATTCTGCTGAAAAACAGAAACTTTGCACGCACCAATTTAATTTTGTTAAATCACAGAAACGTGCTTTTGCGTTGATTCTTTTTGATTCTGATCAATAGACAATTTTTCCAGGACTTCCTATTTTGATAGGAGTTTTAGAGTTCCAGAAGTTTGCGTTAGTTACAGATTTCTACAGACTGTTCTGTTTTTGACAGATTCTGTTTTTCGTGTGTTGTTTGCTTATTTTGATGCATCTATGGCTAGTAAAATAGTTTATAAACCATAGAGAAGTTGGAATACAGTAGGTTTAACACCAAAATAAATAAAGAATTAGTTCATTACAGTACCTTATGTGGTGGTTTTCTTTTATTTCACTAACGGAGCTTATAAGATTTCCTGTTGAGTTTTGTGTTGTGAAGTTTTCAAGTTTTGGGTAAAGCTTTTATGGACTATGGATAAGGAGTGGCAAGAGCCTAAGCTTGGGGATGCCCATGGCACCCGAAGATATTCAAGAATAACCAAAAGCCTAATCTTGGGGATGCCCTGGGATAGATGCCTTCATTTGACGAGTGGGGACTGCGCCCGGTTGGCCTTGTGGGGCCTCGCAAGAATCTTGTCGCCGTGGGTCCCCTCCTCGCTGCCAACACCGAGCTTGCCCCGAGAGTGGTCGCAGGGGGGCAAGCATCGCTCAAGGCTGGAGGCTCAGGTGTCGAGACGCCAACACCGCCTGGGGCTCCCAAGGCGTCATCCTTGGGAACCCATGAGGCTCGCCCTGGGACGATCGTTGAAAGGGAGATGCAGCCTGCGGCTCTAGAGGCTGGAGCTCCTGAGGTTGACTGCTAGGGTGCTTCCCCAGCCGCGCCCCGTGCTGGCCCTCACGTCCAGTGCCTTGGTCGGTTCCGCGTGGACTTCACCTAGCTCCGCAAGAGGAAGGAGTCTTCGAGCTACAGCGGTCGCACCTTCCGGCCATTGAAGCATAGAAAGTACATCACCATAGATGAGTAAGTACCTTGTCCTTGTAATTCCTTAATTGCTGCTTTCCTTCCTGATTGTGGCTCTTCAGGATCCCTCCTGCCAAGCCCGCAGGGTCTCCCGAGAAGCAACCTCCTCCGGCCTTGCCTTCATCGCTGGCCTTGAGCGTCTCGAGCCTGCATGCCGCCCCTGGCGCGGGGTCAGCCGGAGGAGCAAGCCTGCCTCCAAGGTGTCTTGAGCCCTTGCCCTTGCCGCCTTTTCTTTACAACCCTTCCTGGAGAGCAGCCAGCTTGCCCAGGGCTCCTCCTCTGGTCGTGGATGGCGAATGGTTGGCATCAATCCTTGGCTCCTCTTCAGGGGGTGAGCCTGTGCCGGTCCGGGTCCCTTACAAGCCCCGGCCAGCGATCGTGGGGGCGCCAGCCCCCATGCCCGCACCAAGAGGGGGTGAACTTCTTCGGGGACCGCTGACGGCGCCAGCAAGGGAGGACGGCATCAATAGCGTGCTCAAGCTCGCGCGTGAACGAAGCGTCGTTCGCCACGAGTTCCTTCGGAAGGCGATGGATGCGATGGGCCAGCTTGGTGGAGAGCTTGCGGATGTGGACGCGCGCCTTGAAGCTGTGGGCCTACGGCTAGTTGAGGAGCGACGCAAGCTGAAGGTGGCCATCAACCTCGCGCACCACCAACGCGAGCTTGACAACACGAAGGCCAAGGCATCCCTTGTGGCCTCGCGAGAGGCCTGCTCCCGAGCTGTGGAGGAGGCTCGGGAAGCAGATTATCATCGCGAGATCGCAGAGAAGCGCGCATGGGAGCTCCAAGCCTGGAGCGCTTCCCTGGAGCAGCAAGTGGAGCTGCGCCAGGCTGCCCTTGCGTCGCAGAAGGGGACGCCTGTCGAGGAGGAGGAGCTCCGGAGGCGTGAGGAAGCACTGACGCTAGAGGCCGCCGAGCGCAATCTTGATCTTGAGCGGTTGGAGACGAGGGAGCGCCAGGTTACCCAAGCGGAGGACGATGTTGGCGCGCGCAAGGCTCGAGTCCAGGAAGAGGTCGACAGTCGCGTGGTGGAGGCTCGCATAGATCTTGTGAGCAGGTATGACCTGAAGCTGAATCTGGTTGAAGCCGAGGCTGCGGGCATGACTACCGCCCTTAGGTCCAAGCTGACTAAAGCAGAGCAGCGTGCAAGCTGCCGCAGCTGCCTTGGTCTCGGCACAGGCCGATCTGACCTCCACCCGCACCGAGCTACTTCTTCTTCAACAGCGGGTTGACTATGCTGAGTCCATTGCACAGCAAAACAGAGAGGAAGTGCTTCAACGGCAGACACTGGAGCACATGCATGGCCCCATGCTCCAGGAACTCAGGAACAGGGCCAACGCGGCCCTGGGTAACATCTGTGATGAGGACGCCCTGCATCCTCACGTGACCAACTATGCCAGTCAACTCCGCTTCTTCACTGATGTGGTGATGCGCCTGGAGAATCGCTCCGAGAGAGCTCGCCAACTTGTCGAAGAGAGGAGCTGCAGCCTGCTTGGGCGTGCATTTTCCCGCGTCTTCAGCCATCTTTAGAACACCGATCCCAACTTTGACTTCGACACCGTCATTGCCCCGGTGCCCGAGGCCATCCGGGCGACCTGGAGCGGTGGGTGGAGGACAACGTGGATGTGCTTGTTAGGGCATTTGCTTCCGACAATGATGGGGTGGTAGTCGTGGGGAATGGTGGCGACGTGGTCGATGGTGGTGACGGTGGTGCCAGTGATGGTGATGGCGATGTCAGCGATAGCGACAGCGGTGCCAGCGATGCGTCTGGAGGTGACCACGAGGGTGCAGTGAGCAATATGTCTGACTAATCCCGTGTTTCTCTACTGTTTATCCTACATACAAAAGCTCGGGAGCGGCCCCAAAGGTTATAAGAGCATTTTCGAAGGGGAAGCCCCTCATGTAAAAAGATTGCCGTCCGTATGCTTTTAGGAATGATGATGAACATGTACCTCCATGATCCTTCGGGCCCTGCGGCGAGCTTGTTGTTGTGGCTTACCTTTAGCTAGGACAAGTCTTGAATAGGCTCGCGGGGTCGTTAGCCCCCGAGCATCCCCTGAGGGACCTGCCGACCCAGTCGAGTGGGCCTCGCGAGAGCGAGTGCCGACCGTGGTACGACATGCGCACTGCATATGTGCGCTTCGCCCAGCCCCGCCCGCGAGGGGCCTGCGAGGGGGAGGCAGCTGGTGTGAACCCCAAATTGAGGCAGAAACCAGAACACAAGAAATCACACGAGCAAGAAAAGACACCCCCCTGCACACCCAAATGCAAACTCAACTCCAACTTAAATCTGAAGCAAAGAAGCTTGACCACAGAAAGGGTGGCAAAAAGCAAAAGGCCGCGTCCGACGCCTAGTCTAGTCTTCGACGTCTTCTCACTAGCACGGAGCTAAGTGCTGCCACTGGGCGTGGGAGGGAGCCCCCGAGGCCCGAGGGCAGCTCTCCGGAGACTCTGGGGCGTGTATAGCCCCACTCATTATTACTGAGAGTGTCACGGGCGGCGAGCTTCACATGCACTAGGCCTTCTTCACAGGCACCGTGCCTTGCTTCATATCGCCAGACGAGGGCCCCGCCTTGCGCCACCCTCGACCGCCATTGACGGCGGCCGGAGACCAAGGACGACGCCAACGGGGCAAAGGGGACGCCAGCGGCGCCCTTGGCGACCACGGGTCCTCTGCCGGGGGCAGGCTTTGCAGCACCTCCCCGGCAGAGGGCCTACCTTCGGGGGACGCCTTGCTCCGCGCGCCATGGGGAGGGGCCTGGCTCCCGGCCCCTCTCCTGCAGCCCCCAGTGCGCTCCTCCTGGCGGAAGGGAGGCTCCCACTGGGGCAGCCATCCGCTGTTGTGACATGAACCTCCTACGACCCATGGTTAGAATAAGCTTGCTCCTGAGGAATTAGCGGTACTCGCTAGTTTCTGCTGCCAGCGCGGTTGGTGAGGCTTCCTTGAGGCTCCTGAAAAGGCTCGGCTTCTGGCGTCTCTTCCTCCCAGCCTGCCCCGAGGAACGAGCTAGGGTCGTCTTCCAGCGCATACTCCCGATCCACCATGCGGGGCACATAAGCCTCTGAGGTCGCCGCCTCGAAGACTTCGCCATAGTGCCCCACGCTCCATGTGGCCTGGCCTAGCGCGCCATCTTGAGGATGGTAGGGTAGCAGCCCGCCCGGGCCGTAGGCGGTGATGCGCATGCCCTCGTTCATCGGAGGTGGTGCTGGTGCAGCTTGACATCCTGCGCTGATGGTTGAGCTGGTGTCGACGATGCCTTGGGGTGTCCCTAAGGGCGCGCGGGCGCGGAGAGGCCTATCGCATGATCCGACTGGGGCCTGGGGTGGAAGCTGGAAGCAGAAGGGCGGTGCCCCCGAGGCTGCGGCATCCAGGAGCTCGGCAACGCGCTCCAGCGGCGCATCCCGGCCGCTCTCCATCAGCCTACATCGTAGCATCTCCCGATCCACAGTGAGCGCGGCTCTCATGTTTGCTTGTTCCCGTCGGGTGTGCGGCGCCGTGGCTTGAGGCCCTTGTAGCTGCCCGCACCTGCCGCGGAGTAAGGTTGGGCGGCGCGAGACTGCACCGCCCTCGCCCCGCAGCGTTCTGTGGTGCGCGAGCTGCCTGAGGCGCAGGGTTGAGGTCACCTTGGGCAGGTGACGCGGCACGGGCTGGCCATGCCACCCAGCGGTCCGTGTTGGTCGTCGGATTGCCATACATGGATATGACGAAGTAGTGGAACACATATCGGCGGAAGGGAGACTCTGATGGACCCCTACCTGGCACGCCAAATGTAGGATATCGGGTTCTGGCAAAACCCTTAAGGTTCAAACACTGGGGTGCACACGAAGATTTCCCCTACTGAAACACACCCTCAGCCTCGCCGTGATCCCTAAGCTAGATCGATGAACTCACAGCACAAGAGACACAAGATTTGTACAGGTTCGGGCCACCGTTGTGGTGTAATACCCTACTCCTGTGTGTGGTGGTGGATTGCCTCTTGGGCTGATGATGAACATTACAGGGAAATAACAGCCTCACGAGGAGAGGTGCTCTTCTGGTGGTGTGGTGTTCTTCCTAGGAAGGATTTGATCCCCTCCTACTATGGTGGCTAGCCCTATTTATAGAGGCCTGGTCCTCTTCCCAAATATTGAGCGGGAAGGGATCCAACAAAGACCATTTTGAGAGGGGACAACTAGTACAAGCTATCCTGATTAAAGGTGGTCTTCGCCTGCCAAAGGCGCTGGTGATGACGCCGTCTTGGGCTCCACGGCGACCTCCGTCTTGCCGTCCTGCTGGTCTTGGTCTTGTTGCACCGATATGGAAACCTTTGCCTGATGCCTCGGTACTCCGCGCCTGTGCTTGCCCCCTTAGCACCAAAGGGGAAACAAGGACACTGCACGGGCTAGCGCCCGCCTGGCGCCTGCCTGGTCTTGATCATCATGGCTTGCATCATGGGCACCTCGCGAGGTGCCCCTTGACTTGATTTCTCCGACTCCTTGCGAGCCTGCCTGGTGAGGCCACCCCTGAGGAGGCCTTGTGTCGTCCGCCTTGCGAGGCTTGGCCCCTCGCAAGGGTCTTGAGTGTTGGGTTGATGAAGACGGGCCGTACTGGGCCGCTGGTTGAGCCACGCTGCACGCTGCAGGCAGGCAAGTCTGGGGACCCCCGTTCCCAGAACGCCGGTAGAATCTTGAGGAAGATTTTGCATTTGGTGGAGAGACGGCCATCTAGTCGGGTGATGAGTCCTTAGCCGGAGAGACCGAATCCATCTATCAGCTTCAAGACAGCAGGCTTGGGGACTACTCCGACGACAACAGTATTTCGGACCCTTATGAGCCCCCCTCCAGGGCTGCAATCTTCATGGCTGGGACCGGGTCGGCTCTTCATTTGTCGACAGTAGTGGTGATTACACCTGGATCGACTGCCACAGCGACAACTGGGGTTAGCGGCTCAGTGCGGCCGCCGGCTCAAGTTTTATCTGATCTCTTGGGCACTTTGACAACTCTGTTAGCCATAGAGGTTACAGCGAATCAAGCACATCATAACGCGGAAGTTGTAAAGGTGCGAGATGAGGTGGACAAAGCCTAGGAGGATTTTAATATAGAGAATATTAGGATGGCAGAGGAACAAGCCAAGATGGATGTCAAGTCACAGCGCGTCATGGCAGATGCTTTCTTCTTAAGTTTGGATCAAAACACCTCCAATGCAGTTCTTTGAAGGAGATATCAAACCCGTTTGCCTACACAGTATGAGGCACGATATCTTTTTAAGACGCCTAGTGCAGGGCCAAGTAACCCGCCAGGCACAACCCGGGCGGCTAAAGTCCCAGGCAGCGGGGCGGCGGCTCAGCCCCGATTGCCAGACCCGCCCCACAGGGATTGAACCCCGCCCCAGCGTTTTTCCACACCATCTGGACATTATTCCAACCCAGTGGATAACATGATAGTAGCAGCTACCCGACTCAATGCAGTCCCTATCACAGACGAGATGCCTTTTGCAGTTGAGGCACGGAACACAATTGAGCTCTTGCAGACAGGGGTCGCACAACAGGAAAAATTATACACATAGTCGTGAGACGGTGCATTCGACCCCTCACCCAAGCCGCAGTTACAGCCGGCGCATTAAGTTGCCGGCGGTTTCCAGTAGCGAGCGACGACATCGACCAAACCAAGATGACCCGCCCCATGGGAATAACCCACCCCTTACTGATGCTTAGGCGATTTTGGATGATTCCAGAGCACGTCGAGAGGTGGAGGCCGCAGCGGCGACTCAGCTGGGGGCTTTTCAGCAGCCTCCGATGACCCCTTCAGAGTTAGTAGGGGCTGGCATAATTTCCAGGTCTATTGGAGTACCTTGTTTAGTACTAGCACTACGTAATGAACGTTTACCTAAGGATTTTAAGGGTCCTCGCAAGGTGGCTAACTATACAGCTGATCTCCCACCCGAGGCTTGGATTGAGAGTTATGAGTTGGCCATGGAGATGATGGATGTCAATGATGTTGTGTGTGCTAAGTACTTCACCATGATGTTGGACGGGCCAGGTCATACCTGGTTAAAAGGATTACCCGCCAACTCCATAAATTCATGGGCAGAGTTGAAAGCACGGTTCATTCAGAATTTTAAAGGAATGTGGAAGCAGCCTTTGACGATTATTGATCTTGATAACTGTGTGTAGCGTGAGGATGATTTGGCTCATCATTGGGTCCGGCGGGTCTCAGCTATTATGCATTCTTCAGATAGTATTGTGGCAGGTTAGGTGGTTCTGGTCTTGGAGAAGAATTGTCATTTTACCCCCCTTAAGCAGAAGCTTGGGCTATTTAAGCGTCATTGTAATGACATGGGAGAGCTTATGGCGGCTCTCATCAAATATGTCGACTCTGATACTACCAAAGATCCTGGATCTGATGATGAAAAATCTAACAAGGGAAGGAATTACAAAAGAAAAATTTTCATCAAAAATGTGAATTAGGAAGGATTGGTCGACGAAATATGAATCGGAGACTTAATCTTGATATACCCCAGAACAATACATTCTTGTTAGCACGAGAAAGAGTGGCAATGGTAAGGGTCAGCAGCAGAACATGACAGGGAATAATGGCAACAACCAGGGCAACGGTGGTAAGCGCAGACAACCCGATGGCAGGTCAGATCTTGTAGCTAACACCAACATTGGATATAAAAACCGTGTCGTAATAGCAATGGTAATCGGTCCTTTGGAGGGAAGAAGTTTAATAACAAGGCGATGATGAATGAGGCTTGCCCAAAACACAGCCTTCCCAATAAGCCGACGACTCATGCTTGGAAGGATTGTTTCATCATACAGGAGTACAGGAATTCCAACATCAATCAGAATCATGGCAACAATAATGGCCCACCTGGCGGGTCAGGATCCGGCTCACAGGGGCCCGGCTTTGGCGGCGAAGGCTCAAGTTCTGGGTATCAAGGACATGGCCACTAGGGTGGTTATAACCAACAGTCTGGTTAGGGCAACCAGCAGCATCATTCAAGATACCAGAGTAACCCAAAACATCTTAACAGTGGTCAATATCATATTTTTACAACTAGCCTCTGCAAGCCTGATCAGAAGGTTCATAAACGCGCCGTCAATACTGTTGAGCCGGCGGTACCCCAGTACTTGCAGTGGTCAGAACATCCAATAACATGGAGCTGCGTGAACCACCCACCCCGGGTTGAAAATCCGGGTCACTTGGCATTGGTGGTGGCCCCTCAAGTGGGTGGTTATAAGTTCACCAATGTACTTATGGATGGTGGCAGTAGTATTAACATCCTGTATTATGACACATTCGACGGATGAACCTGACTGACAAGGATCTCAAGGCGTCTTCCATAGTGTTTCATGGTGTTGTGCCTGGTAAGTCGGCATACCCTGTGGGAAAATTTCATTAGAAGTGGTCTTTGGTGATGAACATGACTAGAGGGCAGAGACGATGTGATTTGAGGTGGTCAAAATCAAGAGTCCTTATCATGCCTTGTTTGGGCGGCCGGCTTATGCCAAGTTTATGGCTCATCCTTGTTATGTTTACCTATAAATTAAGATGCCAGGGTGTAAGATAACTATTACAGTGCATGGGGATCGGAAGATTGCTTTGGAATGTGAAGAAGGAGATGTTGCATATGCTGAGTGATACGCTCCAACGTATCTATTTTTTTATTATTCCATGCTATTACATTATCTGTTTTGGACGTTTTATATGCATTAATATGCAATTTATATTATTTTTGGGACTAACCTATTAACCTAGAGCCCAATGCCAGTTTCTGTTTTTTGCCTATTTTAGAGTTTCACAGAAAAGGAATACCAAACGGAATGAAACTTTCGCGATGATCTTTCTTGGACCAGAAGCAAACCAGGAGACTTGGAGATGAAGTTGGATGCAACGAGGCAACCACGAGGGTGGAGGGCATGCCTAGGGGGTAGGGTGCTCCCCCTGCCACGTGGGCCCCTCGAGGCTCTCCTGACCTAGTTCCTTCGCCTATATATACTCTTATACCCCCAAAACATCCAGGGGAGCCACGAAACCACTTTACCACCGGCACAACCTTCTGTACCCGTGAGATCCCATCTAGGGAACTTTTCCGACATCCTGTCAGAGGGGGATTCGATCATGGAGGGCTTCTACATCAACGACATTACCCTTCCGATGAAGCGTGAGTAGTTTACCATAGACCTACGGGTCTATAGCTAGTAGCTAGATGACTTCTTCTCTCTTTGTTTCTCAATACCATGTTCTCCTCGATGTTCTTGGAGATCTATTCGATGTAATATTCTTTTGCGGTGTGTTTGTCGAGATCCGATGAATTGTGGATTTATGATCAGATTATCTATGAATATTATTTGAGTCTTCTCTGAATTCTTATATGCATGATTTGATATCTTTGCAAGTCTCTTCGAATTATCAGTTTAGTTTGGCCTACTAGATTGTTTTTTCTTGCAATGGGAGAAGTTCTTAGCTTTGGGTTCAATCATGCGGTGTCCTTTCCTAGTGACGGTAGGGGCAGCAAGGCACGTATTGTATTGTTGCCATCGAGGATAAAAAGATGGGGTTTTCATCATATTGTGTTAATTCATCTACATCATGTCATCTTACTTAATGCATTACTCCATTCTTTATGAACTTAATACTCCAGATGCATGCTGGATAGCGGTCGATGTGTGGAGTAATAGTAGTAGATGCAGAATTGTTTTGGTCTACTTGACACAGACATGATGCCTATGCTCATGATCATTGCCTTAGATATCATCATAATTATGTGCTCTTCTATCAATTGCTCGGCACTAATTTGTTCATCCACCATAATATTTGCTATCTTGAGAGAAGCCACTAGTGAAAACTATGACCCCAGGGTCTATTTTACATCATATTAGTTTCCCATCAACTTGCCAATTTATGTTGTCGTTTCTTTAATTTGCAATATTTACCTTCCCATCTATAAACCAAAAATACCAAAAACATTTACTTTACCGTTTATCTATCTCTATCAGATCTCACGTTTGCAAGTAACCGTGTAGGGATTGTCAACCCCTTTATCGCGTTGGGTGCAAGTTGTTGATTGTTTGTGCAGGTATTCGGTGACTTGTGTGTTATCTCCTACTGGATTGATACCATGGTTCTCAAACTGAGTAAAATACTTACTCTACTTTTGTTGCATCACCCTTTCCTCTTCAAGGGAAAAACCAACGCAAGCTCAAGAGGTAGCAGGAAGAATTTCTGGCGCCATTGCCGAGAGATCTACGTCAAGTCAAGACATACCAAGTACCCATCATAAACTCTCATCTCTTACATTACATTATTTGCCATTCGCCTCTCGTTTTCCTCTCCCCCACCTCTAAAACAATTTTTGAAAAGCTTTGCCCTTTTCTTTGCCCTTCTTTCGTTCGATCTTTTGTTCGCTTGTGTCACCATGTGCCTTCTTTTTTCTTGCAACTTCGCTTGCTAAAAGTTTATGGATCCTCATGCACTTGCTAATCTTTATAAGAGATCCAATTATGATGAACCAATTGCTAATGAGTTTTGTGCACTAGATTATCTTTATTAAGTTTTGCTTGAAATTCGTGAATCTGGAAATTGTGATGAAGAAATTTATGAAGAGATTCACGATAGCTCCTTGAATAAAAAGCATGATTGCAATGATTTTACTATAAATTCTATTTATGTCAATTGTGCTTATAATATGCAAAACCCTACGCTTGGGGATGCTAGTTTTGATATGTCTACTACTTGTTGCAATGATCATGATTGGGGTGATTCTTCTTATGATCTTGAAAATTTATTTAAGCCCCATGATGAATATGAGATTGATAATAATGTTTGCAATAATATTGAACGTGGGTTTGGAAGAGTGTCAACTTTAGATCCCACATATTTGGAGAATGTTCAATTTTATGAATTTTTTGATAAAAGTGGGTTTGGAGAGGTCATGACTTTAGTTATTGTTAATCCCACTATTTTGGAGGAGTGTCAACTTCGCATGCATGTGCATCGTGTTGATAATATGTTATGTGATAGCTATATTGTTGAATTTTCTTATGATTCTACATGTAATTATTATGAGAGAGGAAAATATGGTTGTAGAATTTTTCATGTTACTAAATTACCTCTTTTCATGTTGAGATTGCTACGTTTCTTTCTTATTCCTTGCATATGCTAGTTTTTGCTTTCCTTGATAATTTGTTAATTTATAAAATGCCTATGCATAGGAAGTATGTTAGACTTAGATGTGTTTGTCACTTGTTTTATGATACTCTCTTTGTGCTTCAGTTGTTATCTTTAATGTGAGCGTCATTAAAATTATCAATGCCTAGCTAAGGGCGTTAAACAATAGCGCTTGTTGGGAGGCAACACAATTTTATTTTTGTTCTTTGATATTTGTTCATGTTTAGTAATAAATAATTCATCTAGCCTATGGTTAGATGTGGTTTTATGTTTTAATTAGTGTTTGTGCCAAGTTAAACCTTTATGATAGCTTACGGTGATAGTTGTGTTGATCCTGCTGAAAATCAGAAACTTTTGCATCTAGTAAATTAGTTTTCAAAATTCGCAGAAACATGATTTTGATATGATTTTTTTGCTCTGGATTTATACACAAATTTCTCAGGTTTTCCTAATTTACCAGGATTTTGGAGTTACATAAGTATTCGAGAGTTACAGATTACTACAGACTGTTCTGTTTTTTACAGGTTCTGTTTTTTTGTGTGTTGTTTACTTATTTTGATGAATCTATGGGTAGTATCGGGGGGTATGAACCATAGAAAAGTTGGAATATGTCAGGACCCCGACTCAATGCCACATCGATCTAGCATGTAACACCTCATATCACTTTGCGGCCTCATGCATGGTATCCCCACGGGTGTCGCCTTACCTATGCCCGGGACCGTTTGCGCCTTTTGGCACACGTATATGACAGTGTCGCTAGCATCCATATGATAAGGAGCTCGGGCTGACATGGCTAGTCGTAAACCCGAAGTGGCTCATACCTACAGGGACAAGCATCCATGACCCAACATCGAACATGTCGGTCATCAGGGAGTGAATCCAGGCTGTAGCACTGGGCTAACAGGACTCCAGTGAACCGGGCTGTAGCGGGCTAACAGGACTCTGGTATTCATCGCGTGACAATTCCCCGAAGGGACAGACACAGGAACGAAGAAGGACACATGCCGGCCAGCCTAAGTGTTCCGGAGCAGTAGCAAGCTACCATGGCTCAGTGGAAGCACTAGGAGACATTTCCCGGTAAGAGAGGCTACTAAGGATAAACAATTAGATAGTCAGATCCCACACATACCAAGCACTTCAATAACATACACACAATATGCTCGATATGTGCAAATACAACATGGCATCACAACATGACTCTACAACTCAATTATTTTATTCAATAGGCTCCGAGGAGCGAGATATTACAAACATGGGTCTCATGACCCAACATTCAGAGCATACATGTCAAAGCACAAGCGGAAGCTTAACATGTCTGGGTACAGACATCTATAAATGAAAAAGGCTGAGAAGCCTGACTATCTACCAGATCCTGCCGAGGCACAAGATCGTAGCTGAGGTAACAAACTAAACGTCGAAGTCCACGTGGAACTACTAGCGAGACTGAAGTCTCTCTGCAAAAACATAAATTAAGCAACGTGAGTACAAATGTACCCAGCAAGACTTACATCAGAACTATCTACATATGCATCATTATCAACAAAGGGATGGTGGGGTTTAACTGCAGCAAGCCAGCTTTGACTCGGTGGCTATCCTGAACTACGACTGCAAGTAACTCTTTGAGGTGGCGCACACGAGTCCACATATTCACCATATCAATAGACCACTATGGATCCGCTCCCGTCTGCCTACGAGAACGCCATCCATAGCACTCACGCTTATCTTGCGCATTTTAGAGTATCCACTTTCACTTGTCTATGAACTGTACAGGCAACCCAGAAGTCCTTTACCGCGAACACGGCTATTCGAATAGATAATGTTAACCCTATAGGGGTGTACTTATTCACACACGCTCTCACCACTTACCGCCGTTTACACGTCATGTACTCGGCAACCTTCAAGCAGAAGCCTAGCGAGGGTGTCGGCCACGACCTGACTAACCACACAAGTCTCTCGTCCAGGTTTATCGCCTATTCGGGTTCCATCCGCAAGGAGATCCAACCGGGGTGTCGCTCACGGCCCCAAATGATGTGTGCAGGGTTCCCAAGCCCACCATCCGGGTGCCACTTGGTACACCGGGCCACTGTGCCTAGTCTGTCCCAAGCCCACCTGTACCCGGTGCCACTTGGTAGACTACTAACACTACCTACAAACACCAGAAACTAGTTGCAACTCCTGGACAGAGATCAGGTTGATTAATAAGTCGAGAGAGGCACTTAAGCATTCCAATGCATGGTAGTAACTGTTCATGGATCACAAACACAGAACTCAGTTCCTGAGGACGGCTGCAATGAGACAACCCACCATGTACTCCTACATGGCCTCTCACCGCTACCTTTACCAAATCGTGTTCACACACTTAGCTCACACACAATAGGACATGTTCACACACCTCCAATTCATCCCCGATGAATCAGACTGACTCAACTCTAAGCAGTAGCAGGCATGACAAACAAACATGAATGAGTAGGCACATCAGGGCTCAAACAACTCCTACTCATGCTAGTGGGTTTCATCTATTTACTGTGGCAATGACAGGTCATGCAGAGGAAAGGGGTTCAACTACCGTAGCATTTAACAGTTGAATCGTTGTTGTCCTAATGCAGTAAAAGAGAGCAGGAGCGAGAGAGTGGGATTGTATCGGAATGAACAAGGGGGTTTTGCTTACCTGGCACTTCTGAAGATAGTATAGCTCTTCATCGGTGTCATCGATCTCATCGTCGGTATCATGTCTATCGAGAGGGGACAAATACCGGCAACACAGAAGGAAACACAATCAATGCAGTGCAACAATATGATGCATGAGTGTGACATGGAAATATGCTGTTGATTGGGCTAATGCGACTAGCAGCAAGTTAAATGGGGTTGGTTTGAACCCTAGGTTCAAATTCAAACTCCATATGTGAAGGTTTAAATGCCATTATAAGATTTGGCCTAAATAGCAGCCCTAAGTTGTTTTATCATGCACGAAAATGGTACAGATGGATAGATTGGATTTTTCTGATCATTTTTCATATATAAATTATTTCATTTGGAGTTACGGTTGAATTTCTATGAATTTTAGAAGTTTGGGATATTTTCTGGATTTTCTGATTTATTTTAAATCCAGAAAATCATGTACTGCATCAGCGTGACATCACCCTGACGTCATCAGGTCAACAGGGCGGGTTCAGGTCAAACCTGACCAGTGGGGTCCACTGGTCAGTGACTGGGGCTGATTAGTGTCGCTGACATGTGGACCCAGTCAACGGCCACGTCAGCCGGGTCAATTCTTACGCGTGGGGCCAGTCAACATGTGACGTGGCCAGGTCAAACTGACCTGTCGGGCCCGTAGGGTTAGTTTAACCTTAACAGGAGCTAAGCAGGGTTAGTTAAGCAGTGGGGCCCATCCTTTAGTGAGCTATGGGGTTAGTTAGTGGCATTATTAGCCACTAATGACGGTGCCACGTCAGCTCGCCGGAGTATCGCCGGCGACGACCAAAAACACGGCGGGGACGCTCTGGGGTAGCTCGGGTTTCGCCTACAGGCTACCATTTGCGCGGCGGAGAGGCTCTACGTGACGAGGAGACTCGTCCGCGTCCAGTGGTGCTAACAGCGGCAGCTCTAGTGGCCTAAAACGATGGCGGCGGAGACTTGCACGGCGGCCGGAGTACGGGCATGCTCGGATACGGCGTTTTGGTGCACAGGAGGACGAGCTGTGGGTTGCTAAGGAGTCCTGTGGACTCGCTGAGCACGGGGGTGGGCTCTAATGCGTCGTGCATGCGCTCTAGCTACGGCGGCGCCATGGCCGGCGGCGATGAGCTCTCGGGCTCGATCAGAAAACGGGGCTAGGCGACGGGAACGGAGGGGGGAGCGAGGGGGAAGCAACAGGAGCTCACAGGGAGGCCGAAGAGTAGCTCCGTGGGCTCGGGGAGGCGCTCGGGGCGGCGAATCGACGAGCAGAGGACGATGACGAGCTCGATGGCGACGTTTCAGGCATCCCGCGAGCGAGTGCTTCGTCTTGGTGATCCACGGCGTCGAGGCGAGCCTGTTGGACAAAACAGAGGGGCGAGGGGAGCTCGGTGGACGCGGTGGCAGTGAACGGCAGCGACGGACTCCGCTCGGTGCGTGAGGGAGAGAGATCCGGGGGAGGGAATGAGCACGGGGAGAGAGCGAGAGGAGTAGGGGGCTGCATGGCGTCTCCGTGGCACGCCTGGGGGGGTCGAGGCTGCGCGGCTGAAGCAGGAGGTGGCAAGGCGTCGTCAGCACTCTTGCCACACACATGTCTGTCCTCCTGGCAGGAGGAACACGACAGGGGGAGGGCTGCAGGGCTGGGCCAGCAGGTGGGCTGCCAGCTGGGCCGGCCAGGTGGCCTGCACAGTGAGGCCAGGTAAGTCTCTCTCTCTCTCTCTCTTTTATTTCCTGTTTTCTATTTTTCTGTAACTTTGTGGCTTTTCTAAAAATACTTAGGCATTTTCAAAAATCACCAAACTGCACATGCCCATTGTTTAGAACATATCCAACATGGAATATTTCAGTTTAGGAGTATTTGGACATTTAAAATATTATATAGCATTTAAATGCCCAAATGCAATTAGAGTATGATTTAATTCAATGACCAAATATGTCATGGAAAAATGTGCAACACCACTAGTTATGGTTTCTAGCATTAACCAGAAATGATGAACATTTTTGAAAGCCATTTGGACTTACTGAAAATATTTTAGGTGAACCTAGTGAATTCCTTTAATGCTAGGGTTTGGACAATCCCCATTTCAAGTTTATTTGAAAAAATTAAACATGATGCACACGTAAAGGGCTAGCCTAGTGCATGCCAGGACTAGGGATGTGACAACTCACCCCCACTAAGCAAAAATCTCGTCCCAAGATTGAAGCGTAGGGTAAGATGAAGGGGGGACGCAAACTAACACAATCTTCACGATCCAGGTTGCACTTCATAGGGGCGTTGATTCAGTCACCATCATTGTCTTGTCGTCTTGCTCTGAGAACTCCAGCAAACATGACAACGAGAGGAGAAGGAGACTAGAAGAATCGATCTTCTCGAAGATCGAACAACTTAGGATCAACTCGCGGAATGAGGCATAGAAACACCACTCGAGCTGAGACACAAAACACTCATCTAGAGGGATGGAGTGGAACAAATGACGAGGGTTCACTAGGTAGACAACAATTCCACACTTAAAAAGGGTGGTGAATGGTTGTCAACATAGCGAGGATTTGAGTTGCCATGATACCATAATGAGACATTTTGGAGGAGGTGACTCGTGGAATCATCCCTTAAGTGGCAAAAATAATTACCTTTGAAAAAGAGATCATTGAAGCTCTTTTATACCAACCTAAGGCAATTCTCGAGCGATCGTTTGGAAGGGTTCGGTAGAATAGCATACCCGGATTAGAATGGATGATGTTGGTTACCTTGTTGAAAACAACACATGGGATGATTTTTCTTGCGCGTGCTCTCCAGAACTTGAGCATTTCCATATTCATCAAGGTCTTACCAACATCCGTGTCGAGGATCCTGGCAACACAACATACCACCATGATGAATGGTGATGGAGGATGCAAATGCAAAGAAAGATAACACCTTCTCAGATTTCACCTTAGTGAGGCCAAGGGATCAAAATCTGGATGATCGACCGAGAGACATTTAGCACTCCGCTTCTAGTGTTCTCCTTGATGTGCTAGCGCAACCCATTTATTAAACTGGGTTGATATATAGGACATCAAGTAAAGGTCGGACTTCGGGAACAGAAAAATCATAAGGAATAACTACGGAAGTAAATCCATAAGAAATCCTCATGGGGAGGTGGCCAACTTCTTCAATCAAGATACTACAACCATAGGTCTTCCGGCTGCATGTGTTGGCCATGATATCCACTTTACCGGGTTATAGAGACCAATATTATAGCTATTGAGAGACGTTCCGACCATCATATCTGCCTGAGATTCAGATCTGATTGGTAATAGGATATTTCAGACAACATGTCCGGAAAAGGAAAGTTTGCAACACAAACCGGTGAGATGATGTCGCGAGATTCTCGGGGAATGGACTACGGTAGTAAGCTCCAAAACATGAGCTGGCTCTGCTACACACATGTGAACATGCTGTCCCAGACAAGCATTACCACATAGTAGTCTTATAATAAAGCACTACCGAGTTCAGGTGGGGGAACCCTCATCGAGGATATCGAAGTCTTTACGCAAGTCCATGGATTAGATCCCAAGCATAGACTTCTCTTCCTTGAACAAGTCAATCAGTGGCTTGGTGTGCTAGGAACACATATAGAATGGAGGCGGCCAACCTACCAACCCATAGAGTACTTCACACATGTGCATGACCAACTTGGGACGATTCCAGAGGAAGCAAAAACAATCTTTCTCGGATCCACGGCGACAACTTACATCAGGTGCACGTGAATTAAAGAAAGTAACTTCTTTCATCCAAACATATCCTTCATGAGATAGCATGAAGAGAATGCTAGCACAAGTTTCCAACACTAGCTTAATGTTCAACATGAGTCGTGGAGAAGATAAGAATGTTGCCGATGGGCTCAGCAACAATTTATCAAAATTCCATATAGGTGAAATTCCAGAATTATGTGAACAAGGTGATAGCATTGGTCAGACCAAAAGATGTAATGGTGTATGCTTGAGGGATCAACCACGAGTAAGACAACATTATGATTATCGTTGGTTCTGATTTGATTTGACGATAGCCCATGCGCAAATCAAAGTTTTGGTTAGGACGATAGGTCCAGCAATTGATCACGAGGGTTAATCGATGAAAATACCATCTTTCTTCAACACACATACAAGATATCCCTTAAAATGAACTAAGTCGGACAAGCTTTTATCTTCCAACTCTCCAAGTTGTTGTTTAGCTTAACCAACTGGCTCAGGGTATCCGACACAGATTCTTGGAGAAAGGGTGGTTACAAGAAAACCAACTTGATCACAAACTCAACATAGCGGTCAAGTGATGACCTGGTGATACTTCCGAGAAGATATTCGGAAAATCGCGAACCACTGATATGCTATTAAGCTCGAGAACAATCTTGCTTTTCAGGGCAAGACGAGATGATCAAATAAGCAAGGGATTGGCATAACCCTAGCTCATTGATCGAAAGGTGCACCGAAAATAAAGACTAGGTAGCACGATCAATCTTAGAATGTTGATGATTCAAAAATCAACATGCTAAGAATGAGGTTATCGTCCATTAACTACCAAGCAGCGGGGTTGCTAGAAGTATTGAGTTCACACATCATGATTCACTTGTCGGCACTTCGGCTGCAACAACATGGAACCGAGGAATGAAAAGGGATGGCGAGAAGTATCACTATGTCAAGAATTCACAAGAGGTGGTGCAATTCTCATGAAAATCCTGACATAAAGAAGGTAATACTTCAAGGTAGAACAGACCAGAAGCTGGATTGCATTTGATCTGCGGGATACAACTGCTTTGACCCAATCCTGGATATGGATGAGGTACTGGAGTTTGTTTCTCCTAGTCATTCCGGAATAGAATGGCTTGACGGACCACAAGAGTAGTGGCATCGATGAACACAGATGCATAACTTCTCCTGACTATCAATTGATAGACGAGGTCAGCAGACAACTAAAGGGGGACAACCCAAAGGAACATATGTTTTTCTGAGTTGTGGATGCATGGATTAGTATGCCGAATAAATTCAGCATATTTCTTCCGGATAACCCATGCTGAAGAGGAAGGACTGGCATATTCACAACTATGAATGGAGGACTCATCAAGAGCATTCTGGTTGCAATCTTTTGGTTCAAAGAACATCTGCCATAATGGTTCATGGTATTGGAAGAATGATATACCACGGACCTCGAAGACTATCGCAAAAGTTACTAATATCCTAAAGGAACAAGCAAACACTATCAACATGAAGTAAGTATGGTGAATATCGGGTTCAAAACCCAGGAGTAGAATACCTACTAACTAAATTGCATCACGGGATGCTTTCAAGAATAAAGGCCAGAATCATCACACCGGGACACAAATCATGGCTAGATTACTAGATGATCCCTCTAGGACACCTAGGGTCATAATAATAATTCCAACATAAATGTCGAGGCATTAGAATACCTCAACTCAACAATTAGTGTGATTAACCTGGCCTAAAGAAGCATCAAAACCAGAGGGAAAGGATTTGCAAGTGCATCACATTGTTTAGAAACCTGGGATGACTCGGACAGCATAACGGCTATAAATGCTCGAAAAGGGATTTGAGACATGCTACAAAAATGGTGGCATAGCCACTCGAACATCATAACAACAAGGTTTTGAGATCAACTATGAATACACGGAGATAGTAGAAACTGACTAAGGCTTGAAATCCATCAACCCTATAAGTCTACGGATTAGTAACACGTGATCCTGATAGAAAGAAGAGAAGGCCTAGTTCTTAACCCCGTAGGAAAAATAAGATGACTCGGATCAGAAGGCATAAGGTATAAGGAGTAAAAAGAGCCTTACGTTCCATCCCACAATCAATTCCCTTATATAACTAAAGAATTTCTAGACTCAACTTCGACCAGTTTGGCTTGGTAATCCTATAGGCAGTCAAGCTCTGATACCAAAGCTGTCAGGACCCCGACTCAATGCCACATCGATCTAGCATGTAACACCTCATATCACTTTACGGCCTCACGCACGGTATCCCCACGGGTGTCGCCTTACCTATGCCCGGGACCGTTTGCGCCTTTTGGCACACGTATATGACAGTGTCACTAGCATCCATATGATAAGGAGCCCGGGCTGACATGGCTAGTCGTAAACCCAAAGTGGCAAATACCTACAGGGACAGGCATCCATGACCCAGCATCGAACGTGTCGGTCATCAGCGAGTGAATCCAGGCTGTAGCACTGGGCTAACAGGACTCCGATGAACCGGGCTGTAGCAGGCTAACAGGACTCCGGTATTCATCGCGTGACATTTCCCCGAAGGGACAGACACAGGAACAAAGAAGGACACATGCCGGCCAGCCTAAGTGTTCCGGAGCAGTAGCAAGCTACCATGGCTCAGTGGAAGCACTAGGAGACATTTCCCGGTAAGAGAGGCTACTAAGGATAAACAATTAGATAGTCAGATCCCACACATACCAAGCACTTCAATAACATACACACAATATGCTCGATATGTGCAAATACAACATGGCATCACAACATGACTCTACAACTCAATTATTTTATTCAATAGGCTCCGAGGAGCGAGATATTACAAACATGGGTCTCATGACCCAACATTCAGAGCATACAAGTCAAAGCACAAGCGGAAGCTTAACATGTCTGGGTACAGACATCTATAAATGAAAAAGGCTGAGAAGCCTGACTATCTACCAGATCCTGCCGAGGGCACAAGATCGTAGCTGAGGTAACAAGCTAAACGTCGAAGTCCACGTGGAACTACTAGCAAGACTGAAGTCTCTCTGCAAAAACATAAATTAAGCAACGTGAGTACAAATGTACCCAGCAAGACTTACATCAGAACTATCTACATATGCATCATTATCAACAAAGGGATGGTGGGGTTTAACTGCAGCAAGCCAGCTTTGACTCGGTGGCTATCCTGAACTACGACTGCAAGTAACTCTTTGAGGTGGCGCACACGAGTCCACATATTCACCATATCAATACACCAATATGGATCCGCTCCCGTCTGCCTACGAGAACGCCATCCATAGCACTCACGCTTATCTTGCGCATTTTAGAGTATCCACTTTCACTTGTCTATGAACTGTATAGGCAACCTAGAAGTCCTTTACCGCGGACACGGCTATTCAATAGATAATGTTAACCCTGTAGGGGTGTACTTCTTCACACACGCTCTCACCACTTACCGCCGTTTACACGTCATGTACTCGGCAACCTTCAAGCAGAAGCCCAGCGAGGGTGTCGGCCACGACCTGACTAACCACACAAGTCTCTCGTCCAGGTTTATCGCCTATTCGGGTTCCATTCGCAAGGAGATCCGGCCGGGGTGTCGCTCACGGCCCCAAACGATGTGTGCAGGGTTCCCAAGCCCACCATCCGGGTGCCACTTGGTACACCGGGCCATTGTGCCTAGTCTGTCCCAAGCCCACCTGTACCGGGTGCCACTTGGTAGACTACTAACACTACCTACAAACACCAGAAACTAGTTGCAACTCCTGGACAGAGATCAGGTTGATTAATAAGTCGAGAGGGGCACTTAAGCATTCCAATGCGTGGTAGTAACTGTTCATGGATCACAAACACAGAACTCAGTTCCTGAGGATGGCTGCAATGAGACAACCCACCATGTACTCCTACATGGCCTCTCACCGCTACCTTTACCAAATCGTGTTCACACACTTAGCTCACACACAATAGGACATGTTCACACACCTCCAATTCATCCCCGATGAATCAGACCTGACTCAACTCTAAGCAGTAGCAGGCATGACAAACAAACATGAATGAGTAGGCACATCAGGGCTCAAACAACTCCTACTCATGCTATTGGGTTTCATCTATTTACTGTGGCAATGACAGGTCATGCAGAGGAAAGGGGTTCAACTACCGCAGCATTTAACAGTTGAATCGTTGTTGTCCTAATGCAGTAAAAGAGAGCAGGAGCGAGAGAGTGGGATTGTATCGGAATGAACAAGGGGGTTTTGCTTGCCTCGCACTTCTGAAGATAGTATAGCTCTTCATCGGTGTCATCGATCTCATCGTCGGTATCACGTCTATCGAGAGGGGACAAATACCGGCAACACAGAAGGAAACACAATCAATGCAGTGCAACAATATGATGCATGAGTGTGACATGGAAATATGCTGTTGATTGGGCTAATGCGACTAGCAGCAAGTTAAATGGGGTTGGTTTGAACCCTAGGTTCAAATTCAAACTCCATATGTGAAGGTTTAAATGCCATTATAAGATTTGGCCTAAATAGCAGCCCTAAGTTGTTCTATCATGCATGAAAATGGTACAGATGGATAGATTGGATTTTTTGATCATTTTTTATATATAAATTATTTCATTTGAAGTTACGGTTGAATTTCTATGAATTTTAGAAGTTTGGGATATTTTCTGGATTTTCTGATTTATTTTAAATCCAGAAAATCATTTACCGCGTCAACATGACATCACCCTGGCGTCATCAGGTCAACAGGGCAGGTTCAGGTCAAACCTGACTAGTGGGGTCCACTGGTCAGTGACTGGGGCTGATTAGTGTCGCTGACATGTGGACCTAGTCAACGACCACGTCAGCCGGGTCAATTCTGACGCGTGGGGCCAGTCAACGTGTGACGTGGCCAGGTCAAACTGACCTGTGGGGCCCGTAGGGTTAGTTTAACCTAAACAGGAGCTAAGCAGGGTTAGTTAAGTAGTGGGGCCCATCCGTCAGTGAGCTATGGGGTTAGTTAGTGGCATCATTAGCCACTAATGACGGTGCCATGTCAGCTCGCCGGAGTATCGCCAGCGACGACCAAAAACGCGGCGGGGACGCTCTGGGGTAGCTCGGGTTTCGCCTACAGGCTACCATTTGCACGGTGGAGAGGCTCTACGTGACGAGGAGACTCGTCCGCGTCCAGTGATGCTAACAGCGGCAGCACTAGTGGCCTAAAACGACGGCGGCGGAGACTTGTGCGGCGGCCGGAGTACGGGCACACTCGGATACGGTGTTTTGGTGCACGGGAGGACGAGCTGTGGGTTGCTAAGGAGTCCTTCGGACTCGCTGATCACGGGGGTGGGCTCTAATG
The DNA here is from genome assembly GCF_002162155.2 of Triticum dicoccoides. NCBI lineage: Eukaryota > Viridiplantae > Streptophyta > Magnoliopsida > Poales > Poaceae > Triticum > Triticum dicoccoides. The sequence goes on along the minus strand of NC_041383.1, from coordinate 491,043,507 downwards.
CGTCGTGCATGCGCTCTAGCTACGGCGGCGCCATGGCCGGCGGCGGTGAGCTCTCGGGCTCGATCAGAAAACAGGGCTAGGCGACGGGAACGGAGGGAGGGGAGCGAGGGGGAGCAACAGGAGCTCACAGGGAGGCCAAAGAGCAGCTCAGTGGGCTCGGGGAGGCGCTCGGGGCGGCGAATCGATGGGCGGCGATCGTTGGGGCAGAGGACGATGATGAGCTTGATGGCGACGTTTCAGGCATCCCGCGAGCGCGTGCTTCGTCTTGGTGATCCACGGCGTCGAGGCGAACCCGTTGGACAAAACAGAGGGTGCCACTTGGTAGACTACTAAGACTACCTACAAACACCAGAAACTAGTTGCAACTTGGTACACCGGGCCATTGTGCCTAGTCTGTCCCAAGCCCACCTGTACCGGGTGCCACTTGGTAGACTACTAACACTACCTACAAACACCAGAAACTAGTTGCAACTCCTGGACAGAGATCAGGTTGATTAATAAGTCGAGAGGGGCACTTAAGCATTCCAATGCGTGGTAGTAACTGTTCATGGATCACAAACACAGAACTCAGTTCCTGAGGACGGCTGCAATGAGACAACCCACCATGTACTCCTACATGGCCTCTCACCGCTACCTTTACCAAATCGTGTTCACACACTTAGCTCACACACAATAGGACATGTTCACACACCTCCAATTCATCCCCGATGATTCAGACCTGACTCAACTCTAAGCAGTAGCAGGCATGACAAACAAACATGAATGAGTAGGCACATCAGGGCTCAAACAACTCCTACTCATGCTAGTGGGTTTCATCTATTTACTGTGGCAATGACAGGTCATGCAAAGGAAAGGGGTTCAACTACCGCAGCATTTAACAGTTGAACCGTTGTTGTCCTAATGCAGTAAAAGAGAGCAGGAGCGAGAGAGTGGGATTGTATCGGCATGAACAAGGGGGTTTTGCTTGCCTCGCACTTCTGAAGATAGTATAGCTCTTCATCGGTGTCATCGATCTCATCGTCGGTATCACGTCTATCGAGAGGGGACAAATACCGGCAACACAGAAGGAAACACAATCAATGCAGTGCAACAATATGATGCATGAGTGTGACATGGAAATATGCTGTTGATTGCGCTAATGCGACTAGCAGCAAGTTAAATGGGGTTGGTTTGAACCCTAGGTTCAAATTCAAACTCCATATGTGAAGGTTTAAATGCCATTATAAGATTTGGCCTAAATAGCAGCCCTAAGTTGTTCTATCATGCATGAAAATGGTACAGATGGATAGATTGGATTTTTCTGATCATTTTCCATATATAAATTATTTCATTTGGAGTTACGGTTGAATTTCTATGAATTTTAGAAGTTGGGGATATTTTCTGGATTTTCTGATTTATTTTAAATCCAGAAAATCATTTACTGCGTCAACATGACATCACCTTGACATCATCAGGTCAACAGGGCGGGTTCAGGTCAAACCTGACCAGTGGGGTCCACTGGTCAGTGACTGGGGCTGATTAGTGTCGCTGACATGTGGACCCAGTCAACGACCACGTCAGCCGGGTCAATTCTGACGCGTGGGGCCAGTCAACGTGTGACGTGGCCAGGTCAAACTGACCTGTGGGGCCCGTAGGGTTAGTTTAACCTAAACAGGAGCTAAGCAGGGTTAGTTAAGTAGTGGGGCCCATCCATCAGTGAGCTATGGGGTTAGTTAGTGGCATCATTAGCCACTAATGACGGTGCCATGTCAGCTCGCCGGAGTATCGCCAGCGATGACCAAAAACGCGGCGGGGACGCTCTGGGGTAGCTCGGGTTTCGCCTACAGGCTACCATTTGCGCGGTGGAGAGGCTCTACGTGACGAGGAGACTCGTCCGCATCCAGTGATGCTAACAGCGGTAGCTCTAGTGGCCTAAAACGACGGCGGCGGAGACTTGCGCGGCCGCCGGAGTACGGGCACGCTCGGATACGGTGTTTTGGTGCACGGGAGGACGAGCTGTGGGTTGCTAAGGAGTCCTGCGGACTCGCTGAGCACGGGGGTGGGCTCTAATGCGTCGTGCATGCGCTCTAGCTACGGCGGCGCCATGGCCGGCGGCGGTGAGCTCTCGGGCTCGATCAAAAAACGGGGCTAGGCGACGGGAACGGAGGGAGGGGAGCAAGAGGGAGCAACAGGAGCTCACAGGAAGGCCGAAGAGCAGCTCCATGGGCTCGGGGAGGCGCACGGGGTGGCGAATCGACGGGCGGCGATCGTCGGGGCAGAGGACGATGATGAGCTTGATGGCGACGTTTCAGGCATCCCGCGAGCGCGTGCTTCATCTTGGTGATCCACGGCGTCGAGGCGAGCCCGTTGGACAAAACAGAGGGGCGAGGGGAGCTCGGTGGACGCGGTGGCAGTGAACGGCGGCGACGGACTCTGCTCGGTGCGTGAGGGAGAGAGATCCGGGGGAGGGAATGAGCACGGGGAGAGAGCAAGAGGAGTAGGGGGCTGCATGGCATCTCCGTGGCACGCCTGGGGGGGTCGAGGCTGCGCGGCTGAAGCAGGAGGTGGCAAGGCGTCGTCGGCGCTCTTGCCACGCACCTGTCTGTCCTCCTGGCAGCAGGAGGACGACAGGGGGAGGGTTGCTAGGCTGGGCCAGCAGGTGGGCTGCCAGCTAGGCCGGCCAGGTGGCCTGCACAGTGAGGCCAGGTAAGTCTCTCTCTCTCTCTCTTTTATTTCCTATTTTCTATTTTTCTGTAACTTTGTGGCTTTTCTAAAAAATACTTAGGCATTTTGAAAAATCACCAAACTGCACATGCCCATTGTTTAGAACATATCCAACATAGAACATTTCAGTTTAGGAGTATTTGGACATTTAAAATATTATATAGCATTTAAATGCCCAAATGCAATTAGAGTATGATTTAATTTAGTGACCAAATATGTCATGGAAAAATGTGCAACACCACTGGTTATGGTTTCTAGCATTAACCAGAAATGATGAACATTTTTGAAAGCCATTTGGACTTACTGAAAATATTTTAGGTGAACCTAGTGAATTCCTTTAATGCTAGGGTTTGGACAATCCCCATTTCAAGTTTATTTGAAAAAATTAAACATGATGCACACATAAAGGGCTAGCCTAGTGCATGCCAGGACTAGGGATGTGACAAAATAGTTTAGATATTACACCTATATAAATAAAGTATGAGTTTGCAACAATACCTTAAAGTGGTGATTTATTTTCTTATACTAACGGAGCTCATGAGATTTTCTGTTGAGTTTTGTGTTGTGAAGTATTCAAGTTTTGGGTAAGGATTTGATGGACTATGGAATAAGGAGTGTGAAAGTGTGTTACATTGACTAGAGGGGGGGGGGGTGAATAGGCAATTTTTATGAATTCTTCACTGAGGAATTTCAGGGTGAGGAAATTCCTAAGAGAAGAACTACTTGCAGCGGAATAAGTACTAGGTATAAGCATAACAGAGCAACAACATAGTCATCAAGATGAAATGAAAGACAAACTAGAGTACAGAAAGCATAAACATAGGACAAGAAGGATGAAGACAAACTACTGAAGAAATAGGATTGAGGAATTAGAGAAAGTCTTTAGTCAAAGTCTTCAAACTGTAATGATCAGGTTCATTAACACATCACTGAGGAAATGAAAGGGTTGAGGAAATAGAACCAGTTGGCTTGGTGAAGATAATGATTTGGTAGACCAGTTCCAACTGCTATGACAGTTGTATGTCTGGTTGGAGCAGCTGAGTATTTAAACTCGAGGACACACAGTCCCGGACACACAGTCCTCACCGTATTCTCCTTGAGCTAAGATCACACAGACCTCGCCTAACAGTAGTGGTAAGTCTTCACAGGTGACTTCCAAACCTTCACAGACTTGGTCACTCGGCAATCCACAATTCCTCTTGGATGCTCAGACCATGAAGCCTAACCATTAGGAGGATAAATAGTCCTGAAAGGTAACAAGCATCGGTTCCACATAGGAACAATCTCTTCAGTGATGCTCAATCACTTTGGGGTTTGTAGGTTTGGTTTTGGGATTTGGGTTTTCCTCACGTGATGATTTTCGCTCCAAGTCCTCGGAGGATGGGATGCTCTCAAATGACAAGTGTCAGTTTCTCTCGGAGCAGCGAACCAGCTAATGGTGGTAGGGGGCGGCTATTTATAGCATAGGGAGCAGCCCGACATGATAAGACATAAATGCCCTTGTCTGATATGACCGTTAGGTGGTAGGATATTTTGGAATAGCTGGCACGCGGCACAGCAGTGGTCGGATACTTTGAGGTTCTAATTCCTCAGGGCTATCATGTTCCTCACCGTGTAGGCAATTTGCACTGGCGGATTCAGAAGATCTTCGTCTCTATCACTGAAGAAATTGACTGAACTGATATGAGATTTCCAATGGCTTCACTCGAAGGATTGGGTAGGTGTAGGATTTTGGGATGAGCATCACTTGGAAATCAGTTTCCTTATTATTACCTCGCCCCCCTTTAACAGTACGGTGTTTCCTATGACTCAAGAAAGAGAAAAAGAAACTACAAAAACAAAAGTCTTCACGCTTCAGATTCCTCGCATGAATATCCAAGTCTTCAAGGTCACACCAAATTCTTCACTTTCAAAGTCTTCAGGAGAACCAAAGTCTTCAGTCGAAGACATTCATTTTTAGGGGTCGACTTTCACTGTAAATATCAAACTCCTCATTGACTTATAGAACCTGTGTATACTTACAAACATATTAGTCCCTTAACCTATAAGTCTTCAATACACCAAAATCACTAAGGGGCCCTAGATGCACTTACAATCTCCCCCTTTTTGATGATTGATGACAATATAGGTTAAGTTTTCAACGGGGATAAACATATGAATTTAAAGTGCTCAATATTGAGGAATTTGATTGCAAGATATAGAAGAACTCCCCCTGAGGATGTGCATAGTGAGGAATTTGCTATTGAAGCAATGCACATTTGAAGAGTAGAATCATGGAGAACTCCCCCTATATCTTGTAATTCATACACACATTTAACATATGAAATGAAGAATTTGAAATGCATGATGAAATATGGTGACTGATGTAATTCAGCATGCGTGCATAGCATTAATGAGGAAATAGCATGCAGAAAAACAGAGCAAAAGTATCAGGTCACCATCGGACTTAAGTTTACAACTCAATCAACAAAAACTTCAGAAGAGGGAGAGTTGCAACTTAAAAAACGCCCACATATATAGACCCGCTTGAAGACTAACTCAATTTTCTCCCCCTTTGTCATCAAATGACCAAAAGGGACGAAAAGTGAGGACTAACGCCCGTGAAGAATATCATCACGAAGTCGATGAAGGAGCGTCAGCGTTGTTGGGGTCGGTTGATGTAGCAGGGCCAGCCGTAGTGTCGTCCAGATCTTCATTTTCATCAGTATCTCGGGACGCGGAATATGAGCTGGGCACCAAAGGAGGAACTTCAACCTTCTTGAATTTCATCGGAGGAGGCTTAGACCAGCCGAAGTCCTGCTTGAAGCCCATCTGCTTGAGATCCTCATCACCATACAGATGAGACAGAATAGCCCAGGTGTGATCAAAAACTTCATTGAGGTAGTAATGGTTCTTCTTCACTGAATTATATGTGGCTGTTATGTTGTGAAGAATAGAACCAAACTGACGCTTTACCCATTTATGATTGCGATCAACCTTTTGATGAAGACTGAGGAGAAGCTCACAATCAGTCATCACCCTTGGAGTTGTTGCCTGAGGACTTTGCTTAGATGCATTTGTGGCAGAATCATGAGTAGCAGAGTCATCATTGGTGGAGTATGAAGTAGCTTTGTGAAAATGTCCATCCAATGGACGATTGCTCTCATCGATAATTGCAGTGGCCTTCCCCTTCTCATCAGCTGAGGAAAATGTCCGCTTGAGGACTTTAATTAGGGGCAAGTAACTGCCATGGTTGAGTGTATCAGCTTTGTAGTTGAGTGAAGACCTTGATCTGATGAATCTCATAATCTACGGAGCGTAAGGTTTCAACTCAAACGGGGACATTGCAACATTTGCCAAAGTCCTCATGAAGAAATCATGGTAGTTCACGGGAATACGGTGCTTGATGTTGAAAAGCAGATTCTTCATGATGCCAATGACTTCTTCATCATTTGAGTCGTGGCCTTTGATTGGACTCAATGTCTTTGTCAGAATCGGTACATAGTTCTAGGCACATATTGCAATTCCTTCACAAGGAATTTTGTCCTTGAGGATTGACCAGGCTTCAATGGCTTCATCAACACTTGCATAAAGTGATCAGGCAGTTCAGTTTCAGAACAGATGAGACGCGCACCCTCTAGGGAAGGACTGGCAGGCATGGCACGAAGCAATTCAGTAGCCGGTGCCTTTTAGTTAGTATTTTTGGTCATCCAGTCCAACACCCATGAGTTCACATCTTCAGCATTGCCAGTGATGTGCAGCGTCGCATAGAATTGAAGAATGAGTTCTTCATTCTAATCACAAATGTCAGTGCAGAAGTTTAGCAGTCCAACATTACGAAAAGCAGCGAGGACTGGCGTGAAGCAAGGCAGTGATTCTATATCCAAGTGAGGAATATGCTCATGATCAAAGACTTTGTCCTTGTTGAAAAGCACTGAAGAATAGAAATTTGCTTGACTAGCTGTCCAAAAGCACTTCCTCCTTAGACGAGCAGAATCATAGGGATTATAGTCAGTGAAGAATACATGCCCATTGAAGAAGGCATCAGCCTTGAACTTTGGAGTCTTGGAGAATGGATTCTTCGGCTGGGGCTGAGGAGTGTCAGTCAGTTGCAATACAACCTCTGGAATCTCAATCTCTGGAGCCGCAGGCTGAGGAATGTCAGTTTCTGCTTCATTTGCAGCCCGGGCCTCCATTTCTTCAGCAGCATTTTCATCAGCACTAGTGGCTGGAATTTCTTCTTGAATGGAAGGGGTTGTATGTATTTCTTTAGATCCCATCTAAACTTCTGTTGGTGCTAGGGACTGAGGAATTTGCTGTAGTGGTGTGAACAGAGGAGAGTTGGGGTGTTGACTATCCCAAAAATCATCGTTCATCACTGGAGTGGTGCAGCCAATGTCCACATCCTCATCCACTTCCATTTCTTCAACGCCGGCCTCTTCAGCAGTGAACTAAGGCGTTGGCGATGATACCTGAGGGGTTGAAGTGATAACATCAGCTTCAATTTCTTCATCCATCTGCTCTGTGGAAGCAGAAGAGGGTTCTTCTTCAGCAAATTCTTCAGGAATCCGATATTCTTCACCAAAAGGAACAATTTCCTTTGATGGCATGCTTGAGAGAGGAACAACATCGATAGGGTTCTCAATAGAGCTTGTCAAAATCTTCGCTTTCTTGGCTACAGAAGATTCTGAGGAAATAGATGCTTTGCTTTTCTTCAGAGCGGCTCTCTCCGCAGCTTTTGTTTTCTTCACTTCCAGAGCAGAAGGAAGAATTGGGCTTGGTGTTGGTGTAGATGGAGCAGAGGGAATTGGAGTAATTTCTTCAGGCACAACTGATGTAGTTGGCCTGTCTTAATAAATTTCTTCAGGCACAGCAACAGATGCTTTAGCTGGCCTGGCAGATTCTTCAGGCGCAACTCTAGTGGTTGCCCTAGCAGTTTCTTCAGAGGCTGGAATTTCTTCAGCAGCCCTGGTACTTGAAGTTTCATCAGCAGCCTGATTTTCATCAGCGGTGCTGGCATTTCCTTCAGTGGCTTGAGCAGATGCTTCAGCCGGAGTGACTTCAATCTGCATAGGATCAACAACACTTGAAGTGAATTTCTTCACCATCTTGACGAATCTGACCTTGGCTCCCAGCCATTATGCCTTGTAGGCGTCAAATTCATCACTGAGATTTTTGATTTCAGATTGAAGTCCAATGAGCTGCTCAGACGAAAGAATCAGAACATTGTCTTTCAGAAAGTGCTGCTTCTTATACTGAGCTTTCTTAGCCACTCTGGCTTGATCAAATTTCCATTTTTCTTCAGCAATGAACGCCATCACCATGTGACTTTGTCCAGGAGTGAGGCCCAACTCTGGCATTGGAGCATTGGGATCTTTGTGCCAGAGATCGATGAAATCCAAGATCTTCTTCGGATCCAGTAGAAGGGGCACATCACTCCCTTTGGCTCTAGCGGCCCATTGTTGCCTGTCCTTGATGATATCAGCTAATTCATCATCATTAGCCTCATCATCAGATGGAGTTTGGAAGACCACCTACTTCTTGTGAGGACTTGGTCTAGTGCCTCGTCCAGCAGTGGCCTTGGTCTTCGACAGTGTTGGACCGGTTGATGAAGGATGAGATAAAGCACTTGCTGAAGCTCCTGAGGCAATTGATATGCCAGTGGTCCTTTGGCAAGTGGCGAGATGCACAGGTGCCGAGGATTTTACCGGAGGAGTTGAGGGTTTTGAAGCCCAAGGAATTTGCGCAGTCTGAGGAACTGGGGCAACTTGAGGAATTTGCCTCGGTGGCATAGAGGAGCTTGGCCGTGAGGGCATTGAAGAAGAACTTGGAGGTTTATGGGCCGACTTCTTTGGCATAGCCTTCTTGCTTGAAGAAGCCTCGGTAGCGGCAGCAGCAGAATCCTTATTGACTTTCTTCACTGCTTCTTTGGCTTGCCTGGCCAATTTAGCTTGCCACCTGGCCCATTCATCAGCATAATCCTCACCACGTTTAAGGCTTGTTGGATCAGCTCTTTGGCCAGGTGCCAGAGGAGGTCTTGAGCATGGAGGGTGAAGAGCAAATTTCTTCATGTATTTGGGAGTGACATATCTGTACTCCCTCCATTCTCTTGCCCATCTTCTTTCAATCCTCTGTATGCACACTTTGCGCTTATTTTTAGTCTCCTTGCCGTGAGTTGCCTCATCAAGCGTGCAGTACCCTGAGTAAATTTCATCAGGGATCTCAAAGGTAGTATTGACTTCAAGCTTCTTTCCTCCTTTTTGAGGCCGTTTACCATCTGCCATTTTCTTCAGCTGAGGAATTTTAACAATCGAGTTCTATGAAGAAGTGTGCAACTTTTCTTCGAGGAATGCTACAAATGAGTTAAGTTGATGAGAACCTAGTGATTCAGCAGTAGACATGTGTACCTATGAATAGACTATAGGTGCGAAGAATTTGGAGAGGGCATATGCGTTCTCAGAAGTTTTTGTAAAACAGAACGAGTTTGAGGAAATTGACCCGATGTGTCTTGAAGAATTTCACTAAGCGTTCTTTGACTTAGGTTCCAGAGTTGTGCGGATCGTGAGATTCACACAATTAGGGAATCATGAAGAAAAACGTCACTTAGAGAAATAGATCAAGAACTGAAGATTTGTGCTAGGTGTTTAGAGTGTGGAGGTTGAATAATAAACACCTTTTGAAGATTTGATGAAAATCATCAGTAGAATAAATGCAGTAAAAGTAACTTTTAATTACCCTAGATGAAGAACATGATGAACAGAAGGTGTAGATTTGGAAGTTCGTCAGCTCGGATCTTCCCCGCCCAAACATGGCGGAGGAAGACGTCTACAGCGGCGGCGGAGAGAAGATGTTCACGGCCGATGCGAGTACGACAGCGACGAGGTCGAGGCAATGAAGCTCTTCCTCACCGACGACGATGGAAGTAGCGGCTGTGCTAGGTTTTGAGAAGCTCAAGCGAGGGAGTGAGGTCGAGCGGAGTAAAAACTAAGTGAGGAGGGGATGGGGTATTTATAGCTGAGGTGAAAAACCGCTCGTCCGAGGAAATTGGATGAACGTGCCCCTGACCCTTCTCATTCACGTGACATATGTTAACCATGTACTGAGAGGTGCCGATCGTGGGTGAGAAGATAAGTATATCATGGAATGCGTAACGGTTTGAGCTGCAAAAGCCGAAAATTCAGATAAGAATATTTTAAAGTTTTGTTCGCAATTTCTTCAGCTGACAAGGACATAGTGAAGAATTTGAACGAGTTTCAAATAGAACGCACATGAAGAATTTGTGAACAGACTGGGTTGAGTTTAGCATAGAGGGGGATAAGGGTCCGATCACATTCACTTAGCAGAAAATACAACTTGAAGAATTAGCAATAAGTGAATGATGTGGAGGACATAAACTCATATATATATATATATATATATATATATATATATATATATATAGTTGAAGAACAATGACGGAAAGAGTGAAGACAATGCAAAGTTGAAGAATTCAAAAAACTGAGGAATTTCAAAAATGAAGAAAAACTCAAATTGAAAATTTTCAACTTAGGTTGGTGGCGTAACCCACCATATAAGAAAGCTGATTTCAGACACCGCGTACAACTCTCGTAGGGTTCTGAGAATCAATTTCTTCATTAATTTCTTCACACTTAGAGGGTTAGTCTTCATTGATTTAAGAAGAACATTACTTTGTGTGTTGCACATCTAAGTCATCAAGTTAGCATAAGTGTTAGGATGTGTGTCCTTTTCAAAGAACATTCGAAGATTCTAGGATATTTAGCTCACACCGCAACTTGCTAAATCTCTTCTCGTCCAAGGGCTTTGTGAAGATATCAGCCAGCTGGTCTTCAGTACTTGCGTAGTCGATGGAGATGTCGCCCTTCAACACATGGTCACGAAGAAAATGATGACGAATCTGGATGTGCTTTGTCTTCGAAGATTCCTTTTCCCACAAAGGACAATCAGACATGTAGTGACCAAGTTTCTTGCATTTGTGGCAAGTTCTCTTTTTGTAGTCACGGGACGAGGAATCATCATTTCTTGAAGACTTTCCAAAGCGACCGCGGCGAGAGATCTTATGGAATTTCCTCACGAGCATTGCTAGCTCCTGGCTCAGTTCTTCAGGATCACCAAGGCTACTACCAGAATCCTCAGCTTCAGACTCAGATACTGCCTTGGCCTTCAATGCACGTGATCTTCCGTAGCTCAGTCCATAGAGATCTCTCTTCTCAGCAAGCTAGAACTCATGAGTATTTAGCCTCTCGAGGATATCAGCGGGATCAAGTGACTTATAATCAGCTCATTCTTGAATCATCAGCGCGAGGGTATCGAATGAGGTGTCAAGTGATCTCAGCAATTTCTTCACCACCTCATGATCGGTGATGTCAGTGGCACCAAGTGATTGAAGCTCATTTGAGATGTCAGTGAGGCGATCGAAGTTTTGCTGAACATTTTCATTGTCGAGTCTTTTGAAGCGGTTGAAGAGATTGCGAAGAACATCAACTCGGTAGTCACGTTGAGTTGAGACTCCTTCGTTGACCTTGGACAACTTGGTATGACTCGGAAGATTACTTGTAGCCATGACTCGGAAAAATCACGTTGATTTCCGAAGAACATAAAATTATGTGATTTCTCCAATACCAATTTTGAAGCGGTTGAAGAGATTGCGGAGCTCAAGACGTAGCAAGAATTCATAAAAATCGCCTATTCACCACCCTCTAGTCGACGTAATGCACTTTCAATTGGTATGAGAGCAAGGTACTCCCTTGTTCCATGTGATTTTGGTTTATCTGCCTGGAGTTTAAGTTATGTCGACTGCAGCTATGATCAAGGTCTCGGCTGGGTGTCCTACCTTTTATGGGATGGACTACCCCTATTGGAAGAACAAGATGCGCATGCATCTTGAGGCAATTGATAACGATCTTTGGTACGTTGTGGAAAATGGCGTTCCCTCAGTCACTCCATCTCTAAATACTGCTGATGTGAAGAGATTCAAGCAACTCAATTCTCAAGTGAAGAATACCATATATGGCCATCTGGGCAAAGGACAGTACGGTAGAGTGAGTGCACTGGTATAGGAGAAATCACACAATTTGGTATTATCTTGTGCAATGGCAACAAGTAATCCAACACACAAGCAAACCAAAAAAGGCAAGCGAAAAGGAGAGAGGAGAAGATTGGGAAAGAGAGGGCGAATAAAACGGCAAGGGTGAAGTGGGGGAGAGGAAAACGAGAGGCAAATGGCAAATAATGTAAATGCGAGGGAGATGAGTTTGTGATTGGTACTTGGTATGTCTTGACTTGAGTGAAGACCTCCCCGACAACTGTGGCAGAAATCCTTCTTGCTACGTCTTGAGCTTGCGTTGGTTTTCCTTGAAGAGGAAAGGGTGATGCAGAAATAGTAGCATAAGTATTTCCCTCAGTTTTAAGAACCAAGGTATCAATCCAGTAGGAGGCTCCTCAGAAGTCCCACGCACCTACACAAACAAACAAAGAACTCGCAACCAACGCAATAAAGGGGTTGTCAATCCCTTCACGGCCACTTGCGAAAGTGAGATCTGATAGAGATAGTATGATAAGATAAATATATTTTTGGTATTTTATGATATAGATTGGAAAAGTAAAGATGCAAATAAAAGTAGATTGAAAGCTTATAAGATAAAAGATAGACCCGGGGGCCATAGGTTTCACTAGTGGCTTCTGTCAAGATAGCATAAGTATTACGGTGGGTGAACAAATTACTGTCGAGCAATTGATAGAAAGCGAATAATTGTGAGATTATCTAGGCATGATCATGTATATAGGCATCACGTCCGTGACAAGTAGACCGACTCCTGCCTGCATCTACTACTATTACTCCACACATCGACCGCTATCCAACATGCAGCTAGAGTATTAAGTTCATAAGAACAGAGTAACGCATTAAGAAAGATGACATGATGTAGAGGGATAAACTCAAGCAATATGATATAAACCCCATCTTTTTATCCTCGATGGCAACAATACAATACGTGCCTTGCAACCCCTACTGTCACTGGGTAAGGACACCACAAGATTGAACCCAAAGCTAAGCAATTCTCCCATGGTAAGAAAGATCAATCTAGTAGGTCAAACCAAACTGATAATTCAAAGAGACTTGCAAAGATAACTCAATAATACATAAAAGAACTCAGAGGAGATTCAAATATTTCTCGTAGATAAACTTGATCATAAACCCACAATTCATCGGATCTCGAGAAACACACCGCAAAAAGAGTTACATCAAATAGATCTCCACAAGAGAGGGGGAGAACATGGTATTGAGATCCAAAAAGAGTGAAGAAGCCATCTAGATAATAACTATGGACCTGAAGGTCTGTGGTAAACTACTCACGACTCATCGGAGGGGCTATGGTGTTGATGTAGAAGCCCTCCATGGTCGATTCCCCCTCCGGCGGAGCGCCGGCGAAGGCTCCAAGATGGGATCTCGTGGATACAAAAGGTTACGGCAGTGGAAATTGTTTTTCGTTGGCTCCCTGGATGTTTTCGGGGTACGTGGGTATATATAGGAGGAAGAAGTACGTTGGTGGCTGCCCGAGGGGCCCACAAGATAGGGGGCGCGCCCAGAGGGGGTGGGCACGCCCTCCTATCTCCTGGCCGTCTCGATCGCTTCTTGACTTGCACTCCAAGTCCTCTGGATCACGTTCGTTCCAAAAATCATGCTCCCGAAGGTTTCATTCTGTTTGGACTCCGTTTGATATTCCTTTTCTTCGAAATACTGAAATAGGCAAAAAAAAATAGCAATACGGGCAGGGCCTCCGGTTAGTAGGTTAGTCCCAAAATTGATATAAATATGTAAAATAAAGCCCATAAACATCCAAAAGGGGTAATATAATAGCATGGAACAATAAAAAATTATAGATACGTTGGAGACGTATCAATTCTTCACTGAGGAATTTCAGGGTGAGGAAATTCCTAAGCGAAGAACTACTTGCAGCGGAATAAGTACTCAAGTATAAGCATAACAGAGCAACAACATAGTCATCAAGATGAAATGAAAGACAAACACATAGTACAGGAAGTGTAAACACACGACAAGCAAGATGAAGACAAACTAACAGAAGAAATAGGATTGAGGAATTAGAGAAAGTCTTCAGTCAAAGTCTTCAAAAAGTAATGATCAGGTTCATCAACACATAACTGAGGAAATGAAAGGGTTGAGGAAATCGAACCAGTTGGCTTGGTGAAGAAAATGATTTGGTAGACCAGTTCCAACTGCTGTGACAGTTGTACGTCTAGTTGGAGTGGCTGAGTATTTAAACTCGAGGACACACAGTCCGGGACACACAATCCTCACCGTATTCTCCTTGAGCTAAGATCACACAGACCTCTCCCACCAGTAGTGGTAAGTCTTCACAGGTGACTTCCAAACCTTCACAGACTTGGTCACTCGGCAATCCACAATTCCTCTTGGATGCTCAGACTATGATGCCTAACCGTCTAGAGGATACACAGTCCTCAAAAGTAACAAGCGTCAGTTCCACACAGGAACAATCTCTTCAGTGATGCTCAATCACTTTGGGGTTTGTAGGTTTGGGTTTGGGATTTGGGTTTGCCTCACTTGATGATTTTCGCTCAAAGTCCTCGGAGGATGGGATTTTCTCAAATGACAAGTGTCAGTTTCTCTCGGAGCAGCCAACCAGCTAGTGATTGTAGGGGGCGGCTATTTATAGCCTAGGGAGCAGCCCGACATGATAAGACATAAATGCCCTCGTCTGATATGACCGTTAGGTGGTAGGATATTTTGGAACAGCTAGCGCGCGACACAACGACGATCAGATACTTTGAGGTTCTAATTCCTTAGGGCTATCATATTCCTCACCATGTAGGCAATTCACACTGGCGGATTCCTAACTCCTCAGTCAGAACAAATTCCTCAGACACCAGAAGATCTTCGTCTCTGTCACTGAAGAAATTGACTGAACTGATATGAGATTTCCAATGGCTTCACTCGAAGGATTGGGTAGGTGTAGGATTTCGAGATGAGCATCACTTGGAAATCAGTTTCCTTAGTATTACCTCGACCCCCTTTAACAGTACGGTGTTTCCTATGACTCAAGAAAGAGAAAAAGAAACTACGAAAACAAAAGTCTTCACGCTTCAGATTCCTCGCATGAATATCCAAGTCGTCAAGGTCACACCAAATTCTTCACTTTCAAAGTCTTCAGGAGAACCAAAGTCTTCAGCCGAAGACATTCATTTTTAGGGGTCGACTTTCACTGTAAATATCAAACTCCTCATTGACTTATAGAACCTGTGTATACTCACAAACATATTAATCTCTTAACCTATAAGTCTTCAATACACCAAAATCACTAAAGGGCACTAGATGCACTTACGGAGTGGCAAGAGCCTAAGCTTGGGGATTCCGAAGGCACCCCAAGGTAATATTCAAGGACAACCAAAAGCCTAAGCTCGGGGAGGCCTCGAAAGGCATCCCCTCTTTTGTCTTCGTCTATCGGTAACTTTACTTGAGGCTATATTTTTACTCACCACATGATATTAGTTTTGCTTGGAGCGTCTTGTATGATTTGAGTCTTTTCTTTTTAGTTTACCATAATCATATTCGCTGTACACACCTTTTGGGAGAGACACGCATGTATCGTGATTTATTAGAATACTCTATGTGCTTCACTTATATCTTTTGAGCTAGACAATATTGCTCTAGTACTTCACTTATATCTTTTTAGAGCATGACAGTGGCATTATTTTATAGAAATTGTTGAGCTCTCATGCTTCACTTATATTATTTTGAGAGTCTTTTAGAACATCATGGTAATTTGCTTTGGTTATAAATTTAGTCCTAATATGATAGGCATCCAAGAGGAATATAATAAAAACTTTCATATAAAGTGCATTGAGTACTATGAGAAGTTTGATTCTTTATGATTGTTTTGAGATATGAAGATGGTGATATTAGAGTCATGCTAGTGAGTAGTTGTGAATTTGGGAGATACTTGTGTTAAAGTTTGTGATTCCCGTTCCATGCACTGGTGAACCGTTATGTGATGAAAGTCGGAGCATGATTTATTTTTCTATTATCTTCCTTATGAGTGGCGGTTGGGAACGAACGATGGTCTTTTCCTACCAATCTATCCCCCTAGGAGGATGCGCGTAGTACTTCTTTCAATGACTAATAGATTTTTGCAATAAGTATGTGAGTTCTTTATGACTAATGTTGAGTCCATGGATTATACGCACTCTCACCCTTCCACCACTGCTAGCCTCTCTTGTGCCGCGCAACTTCCACCGGTACCACACACCCACCATATACCTTCCTCAAAACAGCCACCATACCTACCTATTATGGCATTTCCATTGCCATTCCAAGATATATTGCCAAGCAACTTTCCACCATTCCGTTTATTATGACACGCTCCATCATTGTCATATTTCTTTGCATGATCATGTAGTTGACATTGTATTTGTGGCAAATCCACCATTCATAATACTTTCATACATGTCACTCTTGAGTCATTGCACATCCCGGTACACCGCCGGAGGCATTCACATAGAGTCATATTTTGTTCTAAGTATTGAGTTGTAATTCTTGAGTTATAAGTAAATAAAAGTGTGATGATCTTCGTTATTAGAGCATTATCCCATGTGAGGAAAGGATGATGGAGGCTATGATTGCCCCACAAGTCGGGATGAGACTCCGGACGAAAAAAAGAGGCCATAAAAAAGGAGAAATGCCCAAACAAAAAAAATATGAGAGAAAAAGAGAGAAGGGGCAATGTTACTATCCTTTTTGCACACTTGTGCTTCAAAGTAGCACCATGATCTTCATGATAGAGAGTCTCCTATTTTGTTACTTTCATATACTAGTGGGAATTTTTCATTATAGAACATGGCTTGTATATTCCAATGATGGGCTTCCTCAAATTGCCCTAGGTCTTCTTGAGCAAGAAAGTTGGATGCACACCCACTTAGTTTCCTTTTGAGCTTTCATACATTTATAGCTCTGGTGCATCAGTTGCATGGCAATCCCTACTCACTCAACACATTGATATCTATTGATGGGCATCTCCACAGCCCGTTGATACGCCTAGTTAATGTGAGACTATCTTCACCTTTTTGTCTTCTCCACAACCACCATATTCTATTCCACCATAAAGTTATATCCACGGCTCACGCTCATGTATTGCATGAAGATTGAAAAAGTTTGAGAACATCAAAAGTATGAAACAATTGCTTGGCTTGTCATCGGGGTTGTGCATGATTTAAATATCTTGTGTGATGAAGATAGAGCATAGCCAGACTATATGATTTTGCAGGGATAGCTTTCTTTTGCCATGTTATATTGAGAAGACATGATTTCTTTGTTAGTATGTTTGAAGTATTACTGTTTTTATGTCAATATTAAACTTTTGTTTTGAATCTTTCGGATCTGAACATTCATGCCACAATAAAGAAAATTACATGGATAAATTGTTAGGTAGCATTCCACATCAAAAATTCTGTTTTTATCATTTACCTACTCGAGGACGAGCAGGAATTAAGCTCGGGGATGCTTGATACGTCTCCAACGTATCTATAATTTTTGATTGTTCCATGCTATTATATTATCTGTTTTGGATGTTTTATATGCATTAATATTAAATTCTATATTAATTTTGGGACTAACCTATTAACCGAGAGCCCAGTGCCAGTTTTTGTTTTTTTACCTATTTTAGAGTTTCGCAGAAAAGGAATACCAAAGGGAGTCCAAACGGAATGAAACTTTTGTGATGGTCTTTCTTGGACTAGAAGCAAATCAGGAGACTTGGGGATGAAGTCACAGACGCAACGAGGCGGCCACGAGGGTGGAGGGCGTGCCCAGGGGGGGTAGGGCGCACCCCCTGCCTCGTGGGCCCCTCGAGGGTCTCGTGACCTAGTTCCTTTGCCTATATATACTCTTATACCCCCAAAACATCCAGGGGAGCCACGAAACAACTTTTCCACCGCCCGTGAGATCCCATCTAGGGGCCTTTTCCGACGTCCTGATGGAGGGGGATTCGATCACGGAGGGCTTCTACATCAATACCATTACCCTTCTGATGAAGCGTGAGTAGTTTACCATAGACCTACGGGTCTATCGCTAGTAGCTAGATGGCTTCTTCTCTTTGTTTGAATCTCAATACCATGTTCTCCTCGATGTTCTTGGAGATCTATTCGATGTAATATTCTTTTGCGGTGCATTTGCCGAGATCCGATGAATTGCAGATTTATGATCAGATTATCTATGAATATTATTTGAGTCTTCTCTGAATTCTTATATGCATGATTTGATATCTTTGCAAGTCTCTTCGAATTATCGGTTTAGTTTGGCCTACTAGATTGGTTTTTCTTGCAATGGGAGAAGTGCTTAGCTTTGGGCTCAATCTTGCGGTGTCCTTTCCCAGTGACAGTAGGGGCAGCAAGGCACGTATTGTATTGTTGCCATCAAGGATAAAAATATGGGGTTTCATCATATTGCTTGAGTTAATTCCTCTACATCATGTCATCTTACTTAATGCGTTACTCCGTTCTTTATGAACTTAATACTCTAGATGCATGCTGGATAGCGGTCGATGTGTGGAGTAATAGTAGTAGATGCAGAATCATTTCGGTCTACTTGACATGGACGTGATGCCTATGTTTATGATCATTGCCTTAGATATCGTCATAATTATGAGCTCTTCTATCAATTGCTCGACAGTAATTTGTTCACCCACTGTAATATTTTCTATCTTGAGAGAAGCCACTAGTGAAACCTATGGCCCCAGGGTCTATTTTACATCATATTAGTTTCCCATCAACTTGCCAATTTCTGTCGCCATTTCTTTAATATGCAATCTTTACTTTACAATCTATAAACCAAAAATACCAAAAATATTTACTTTACCGTTTATCTATCTCTATCAGATCTCACGTTTGCAAGTAACCGTGAAGGGATTGACAACCCCTTTATCGCGTTGGGTGCAAGTTGTTGATTGTTTGTGCAGCTATTCAGTGACTTGTGCATTTTCTCCTACTGGATTGATACCTTGGTTCTCAAACTGAGGGAAATACTTACTCTAGTTTGCTGCATCACCCTTTCCTCTTCAAGGGAAAAACCAATGCAAGCTCAAGAGGTAGCACTGAGTCGGCCTGTGCCACAGAGGAGCTAAAATTTTACAAGGATAACATTGACCCGGCTGATATGACCCCTTTGAAGAAGCCCACCACTAAGCAAGACCCTTAGTTGAAGTTTAAGTCGGCTGATAATACTAAGAAGGTTGACTTTGTCCCTGGCGACTCGTCTCAGCAGTTCATGGTGGGGGCTAATATGTATCCTAAATAGAAAAGCATGCTCATCTAGTTCATCCGTGAGAATCGGGACATCTTTGCATGGAATCCTTCTGGCATTCCGGGTGTACCGAGAGAATTCGTTGAACACACTCTTAATGTGGATCCTAAGTTTAAGTCAGTCAAGCAGTTCCTTCATCATTTTAATGAAGAGCGACACAAGGCTATTGGAGAGGAAGTAGCCCGGCTCTTAGCAGCTGGGTTTATTGTGGAGGTTTTTCACCCTGAGTGGTTGGCTAACCCGATGCTAGTACTCAAGAAGAATGGCACTTGGCGTATATGTGTTGACTACACAGATCTTAACAAGGCTTGTCCAGCTGACCTATTTGCTCTCCCTCGTATCGACCAAATTATTGATGCCATGGCGGGTTATGAGAGTTTATGTTTCCTGGATGCTTATTCTTGTTATCATCAGATCAAGATGGCAGTTAAGGACCAAGAGAAGATGTCTTTTATCACCCCTTTTGGATCCTTCTGCTTTGTCTCTATGCCTTTTAGACTTAAGAGTGCTCAGGCGACTTATCAACAATGTGTTCAGAATTGCTTTCACAGTCAAATTGGGCGTAGTGTGCATGCTTATGTGGATGACACTGTGGTCAAATCTGGAAAAAAGGAGATGCTCCTGGATGATCCAAGGGAGACTTTTGACAATCTCCGGGTCTATAAATGATGCTTAACGCGGCCAAATGTGTTTTTGTTGTGCCTGCAGGCAAGCTTTGGGTTTTTCTGGTCTCACAGAGGGGTATTGAAGCTAACCCAGAGAAGATCAAGGCTAACACTTCATTGGCTAAGCCGACGTTTGTCAATGACGTCCATCGCCTGGTGGGTCGTATCGCGACTTTAAGCCGGTTTATAAGCCGCCTGGGAGAAAAGGCAATTCCTTTATACCAGATGATGAAGAAGACATACCATTTTGTCTGGAGTGAAGTTGCTGATAAGGCGATTGAGGCGCTCAAAAAGCAGTTAGCTGAGCCACTGTCCCGGCGGCTCCCATAGAGAAAGAACCCTTGCTCCTGTATGTGGCGGCTAATAGTAAGGCTGTCAGTGTGACGATTGTGGTGGAGTGTAAAGAGGCGGGTAAGGAGTACCCAGTCCAGAGGGTAGCTTATTATGTCAGTGAGGTGTTGATTGAGTTCAAGCAACGATATCCACATTGGCAGAAACTGGTATATGGGGTGTTCATGGCGAGTCACAAGCTGAAGCATTATTTCTTGGTCATCCTATTATCGTGGTCAGTTCTACTCCCTTGGGAGACATTATCGAAACAGGGAGGCCACGGGCCGGGTTGCTAAGTGGGCAATAGAGCTTGGACCTCATGGTTTGAAGTATGTGCCAAGAACAATTATCAAGTCTCAGGCTCTGGTGGATTTCATCAATGACTGGACAGAATTGCAGATGCCCGAGGAGAAGCCTGATAACACATATTGGACGAGTCACTTTGATGGGTCCAGGCAGCTGGAAGGCTCGGGGGTTGGAGTTGTTTTGACTTCCCCACGAGGTGAAATTTTTTGTTATGTTCTAAGGCTAATGTTTCCTTATACTAACAACGCAGCCGAATATGAGGCTTTACTCCATGGCCTTCGAATGGACGAGGAGATGAATTTAAGCCGAGTCAGGTGGTTTGGCAACTCAGACCTTGTGGCTCAGCAAGTTTCAGGCACTTGGGATTCCAAAGACCCGCTCATGGTGGCTTATTGTCAGGTGGTTGACAATATTGCTGGTCACTTTAAGGTTTACTAGGTGGAGCACCTTGATTGAAGGAAAAATTAGGCGGTTGCTGCTTTGAGCCGGCTTGGGTCTCAACGTAAGCCGGTGCCCCCTGGTGTGTTTTTTGATGTATTGCATAATCCTTCAGTCAGGTCACCATCAGAAGAGGACCTTGTTATTCCTGACCCGGAGGCGCAGTTGGTGGCGGCTCTCCATGCTATTCCTGATTTGATGCTTCCCTAGTTGGCCTATATGACCTCGGGCGAGTTACCAGAGGATAAACCTTTGGTAAGACAAATAACCAGGAGGTCTAAGTCTATGACTATTGTCAATGGTGAGTTACACCAATGCAGTGTGACAAGCGTGTTTCAACATTGTGTTTCACCTGAAGAGGGCTGATGACCCACAAGTATAGGGGATCTATCGTAGTCCTTCCGATAAGTAAGAGTGTCGAACCCAACGAGGAGCAGAAGGAATGACAAGATGTTTTTAGCAAGGTATTCTCTGCAAGCACTGAAATTATCAGTAACAGTTAGTTTTGTGATAAGATAATTCATAACGAGTAACAAGTAAGAAAAGTAACTTAGGTGCAACAAGGTGGCCCAATCCTTTTTGTAGCAAAGGACAAGCCTGGACGAACTCTTATATAATGCAAAGCACTCCCGATGACACATGGGAATTACTGTCAAGCTAGTTTTCATCATGCTCATATGATTCACGTTCGTTACTTTGATTATTTGATGTGGGTGGACCGGTGCTTGGGTGTTGTCCTTAATTGGACAAGCCTCCCACTTATGATTAACCCCTCTTGCAAGCATCTGCAACTACAAAAGAAGAATTAAGATAAATCTAACCACACCATGAAACATATGGATCCAAATCAGCCCCTTACGAAGCAACACATAAACTAGGGTTAAGCTTCTGTCACTTTAGCAACCCATCATGTACTTATTACTTCCCAATGCCTTCCCCTAGGCCCAAATCATGGTGAAGTGTCATGTAGTTGACGTTCACATAACACCAATTGAAGAGAGACAACATACATCTCATCAAAATATCAAACGGATACCAAATTCACATGATTACTTATAACAAGACTTCTCCCATGTCCTCAGGAACAAACATAACTACTCACAAAGCATATTCATGTTCATAATCAAAGGAGTATTAATTATCATTAAGGATCTGAACATATGATCTTCCACCGAATAAACCAACTAGCATCAACTACAAGGAGTAATCAACACTACTAGCAACCCACAGGTACCAATCTGAGGTTTTGAGACAAAGATCGGATACAAGAGATGAATTAGGGTTTTAGAGGAGATGGTGCTGGTGAATATGTTGATGGATATTGACCCCTCTCAATGAGAGCATCGTTAGTGATGACGATGGCTTCGATTTCCCCCTCCCGGAGAGAAGTTTCCTTGGCAGAATAGCTCCGCCGGAGCCCTAGATTGGTTCTGCCCAAGTTCTGCCTCGAGACGGCGGCACTTCGTCCCGAAAGCTTCCTTATGATTTTTTCCAGGTAAAAAAACCCATCATATAGCAGAGGATGGGCACCGGGGGCCTGCCAGGTGGACGACAAGGCAAGGGGCCACGCCCCCACCCTTCTGGTTGACTAGTGGGTCCCCCTGGTGCTTTCTTCATCCAATATTTTTTATTGAATCCAAAATGATTCTCTGTATAGTTTCAGAACTTTTGGAGTTGTGCAGGATAGGTCTCTAATATTTGCTCCTTTTCAAGCCCAGAATTCCAGCTGCCGGCATTCTCCCGCTTCATGTAGACCTTGTAAAATAAGAGAGAAAAGGCATAAGTATTGTGCTATAATGTGTAATACCAGCCCATAATGCAATAAATATCAATATAAAAGCATGATGCAAAGTGGATGTATCAACTCCCCCAAGCGTAGACCTTGCTTGTCCTCAAGCGAAAGCCGATATCGAAAAATATGTCCACATGTTTAGAGATAGAGGTGTCGATAAAATAAAATATGGACATGAGGGCATCATGATCATCTTTAAAACAACAACATATATTGTCATGGAACTTCTTATGCTAAAGTAACAATTCGTTCACAAGGTAGAGTATAAATCAAAAAATTCATTAAAAACTAACAAACTATGATCTCAGTCATTGAAGCAATTGCAATTTATCATAACATCGGAAATAGTCAATTTAAGAGCTTTTTAGCAAGTTCACATACTCAACTATCATTTAATCTTTCACAATTGCTAACACTCACACGATACTTATGGGTTCAAAGCTTTAGTCGGACACGGAGAAAGATAGGGGCTTATAGTTTTGCCTCCCAACCTTTTACCTCAAGGGTAATGTCAACAATAATACTTTATGATAACCTACATCCGAGTGGATATATATATATATATATATATATATATATATATATATATATATATATATATTTGGATCTTTCTCCAACACACAGTGCTTGCCAAAAGGAAAAAGTGTAAAAAGGAAAGGTGAAGATCACCATGACTCTTGTATAAGGGTAGAAAATAAAAGTAAAAGATAGGCCCTTTCTAGAGGGAAGCAGAGGTTGTCATGTGCTTTTATGGTTGGATGCACAAAATCTTAATGCAAAAGAACGTCACTTTACGTTGCTGCTTGTGATAAAGAACTTTATTATGCAGTTCTTCACTTTATTTCTTCCATATCACAAGTTCGTATAAAGCTTATTTTCTTCACACTAATAGATCATACATATTTAGAGAGCAATTTTTATTGCTTGCACCAATGACAACTTACTTGAAGGATCTTACTCAATCCATAGGTAGGTATGGTGGACTCTCATGACAAAACTGGGTTTAAGGGTTGTTTGGATGCACAAGTACTATCTCTACTTGGTGCAAAGGATTTGGCTAGCATAGGAGGGAAAAGCAAGCTCAACATGCTGGAGGATCCATGACATTGTAACTTCTATTCGGATATAAGAAAACATAACCCATTATGTTGTCTTCCTTGTCCAACATCAACTTTTTAGCATGTCCTGTTTTAATGAGTGCTAACAATCACAAAAGATGTCCAAGATACTGTATTTATATGTGAAACCTCTCTTTCATTATTACTTCCTATTAATTGCAACAATGACCAAAACTATGTTTGTCAACTCTCAACAAATTTTATTCATCACACCCTTTGTATGTGAAGTCATCACTCTCCATAAGATCATTATATGATCTTTTTATTTCTTTTTATTCTTTCTCTTATTTTATTCCCTCGAGATCATAGCAAGAAAGCAAAGTCCTCAACTCAAAACTACTCTTTATTATATACAACTCACGGACTAGATTACATAGATAGATCTCAAAACAAAACTCAAAGCTAAATCATATTAAAATTTTATTCTACTAGATCAGGATATAACAAAAAGGACCGAACTAAGAAAGGTAAAGGTGTGATGGTGATACGATACTGAGGCATCTCCCCCAAGCTTGGCAGTTGCCAAGGGGAGTGCCCATACCCATGTATTTATGTCTCTTTCTTTGGCAGTGGTGATGATGGAGCTGTTGCATTCTTCTTCTCCAGCTTGCGTCTGAGGCTAAAATTTTCCTTCCTCAGATCCTCATTCTCGAGCTTGAGTTTCATTATCTTTTTGCATAATGCCGCCTTGCTATCCTGCGAATAACGTGGTGGGATAGATTGGACCTTAGGAAGGCTTGACTTCTTGAACTCCACATGCATATCGCCAGGTTGAGGTAGTGGATCGTCCTCTTCATCTGAACTATCTTCCCTTGGTCTTTCCATGTCGGAGTCCTCCTCCTCCGTGGTCCAGCCGTAATGTTCCACCTCCCCATAGACCTTTGGGTTAGTGATGAAATCAACAACGTAGCTTTCTCCCTCCGAATCTTGAGACAACATATTTTCATATCTGCCAGGAAAACAACATGAAACAAGAAGAAAGGATTCTGTCATGGTACGGCGGTCAAAACCTTTAGGAGATTATATTATGAATTTGTACCAATCAAAAGAAGTATTGTAGAAAACGGAGTCCGCATGGCACACGAGCTAGCCACAAGGCACAGGGGTGCGCCCTCCTGCCTTGCCGCTTCCTCGTGCACTCTTCGGACTACTATTAATTTTCCTAATTTTCTAAATATTCCAAAATGGAGAAAAATTGCCATTGGAAACATTTTGGAGTCGGTTTACTTACCGTACCACATACCTATTCCTTTTCGGAGTCTGAAACATTCTGGAAAGTATCCCTTATGTACTCCTCTGGTGTTATAGTATTGATAATATTGGTCTCAACATTTATGGGAGTACCTGAGATATAATGTTTGATTCTTTGACCGTTTACCACCTTCGGATTTGTGCCTTCGGCGTTGTTGATCTTGATGGCACCAGACCGATAAACCTCCTTGATAATGTAAGGACCTTCCCATTTAGAGAGAAGCTTTCCTGCAAAAAAATCTTAAACGACAGTTGTATAGCAAAACATGATCACCTACACTAAACTCACGCTTTTGTATCCTTTTGTCATGCCATTTCTTTAAACAACTTGGCATTCTCATAGGCTTGGGTTCTCCATTCATCAAGCAAGCTTATGTGAAATAACCTACTTTCACCGGCAAGTTTGAAATCATAGTTGAGCTCTTTGATTGCCCAATAAGATTTATGTTCTAGTTCGAGAGGTAAGTGACATGCTTTTCCACAAACCATTTTATATGGAGACATGCCCATAGGGTTTTATAAGCAGTTCTATAAGCCCATAATGCATCATCAAGTTTCTTAGACCAATTCTTTCTAGATATATTAATAGTCTTTTGCAAAATCAATTTAATCTCTATATTGCTCAATTCTACTTGACCACTAGACTGGGGATGTTATGGAGATGCAATTCTATGGTTAGCATCATATTTAGCAAGCAATTTACGGAAAGCACCATGAATAAAGTGTGAACCACCATCAATCATTAAATATCTATGGACTCCAAACCTCAGAAAAATAACTTCTTTAAGCATCTTAATAGAGGTGTTATGATCATCACTACTAGTTGGAATAGCTTCTACCCACTTAGTAACATAATCAACAACAACTAAAATGTGTGTATACCCATTAGACGAAGGAAAATGTCCCATATAATCAAAGCCTCAAACATAAAATGGTTCAATAACAAGTGAATAGTTCATAGGAATTTCCTAGTATCTACTAATATTGCCAATTCTTTGAAATTCATCACAAGACAAGACAAACTTACGAGCATCCTTAAAGAGAGTGGGCCAATAAAAACCAGATTGCAATATCTTGTGTGCAGTTCTATCTCCAGCGTGGTGTCCTCTGTAAGCCTCAGAATGGCACTTGCGTAGGATGTGTTCGTGTACATGCTCAGGTACACAACGTCTAATAACACCACCTACTCATTTATAAAGGTGAGGGTCATCCCAAAAGTAATGTCTTAAATCATAGGAAAACCTTTTCTTTTGCTGGTATGTGAAGCTAGGTGGTATAAATTTAGCAACAATGTAAATAGCATAATCAGCATACCATGGAGTATTACGATAATCATTTATGACAACTAATTGCTCATCAGGAAAGTTATCATCAATAGGCAGTGGGTCATCAAGAACATTTTCTAACCTAGACAAGTTGTCTGCAACGGGGTTCTCAGCTCCCTTTCTGTCAATAATACGCAAATCAAATTCTTGTAGCAAGAGAACCCATCTAATAAGTCTAGCTTTAGCATCTTCCTTTTCCATAAGATATTTAATAGTAGTGTGATCAGTGTGAACAGTTACTTTAGAATCAACAATATAAGATCTGAACTTATCACAAGCAAAAACAACTGCCAAAAAATCTTTTTCAGTAGTAGCATAATTTCTCTGGGCACTGTCTAGAGTTTTACTAGCATAATGAATAACATTCAACTTCTTATCAACTCTTTGCCCTAGAATAGAACCAACAACATAATCACTAGCATCACACATAATTTCATAGGTAAATTCCAATCAGGTGGCTGAACAATAGGTGCAGAAATCAAGGCTTTCTCAAGTATTTCAAATGCTTCTACACAATCATCATCAAAAACAAAAGGAACATCTTTTTGCAAGAGATTAATGAGAGGCCTAGAAATTTTAGAGAAGTCTTTAATAAACCTCCTATAGAAACTAGCATGACCAAGGAAACTTCTTATACCTTTGATATCTTTAGGACACGACATCTTTCCAATAGCATCTACTTTAGCTTTATCCACTTCAATACCATTTTTAGAGATTTTATGCCCCAAGACAATACCTTCATTAACCATAAAGTGGCACTTCTCCCAATTCAAAACAAGATTAGTTTCTTCACATCTCTGCAAAACTCGATCAAAGTTTCTTAAGCAATCATCAAAAGAAATTCCATAAACGGAGAAATCATCCATGAAAACCTTAACAATCTTTTCACAAAAGTCAGAGAATATAGCAGTCATACATCTTTGAATGTTAGCAAGAGCATTGCATAAACCAAAATGCATACATCTATAAGAAAAGGTACCAAAAGGACATGTAAAAGTAGTCTTTTCTTGATCCTCTTTTGACATAGGTATTTGAGAAAAACCAGAATAACCATCTAGAAAGCAAAAATGTGTATGTTTGGACAGTCTTTCTAGCATTTGATCAATAAAAGCTAGAGGGTAATGATATTTTCTAGTAGCTTTGTTTAATTTGCGGAAATCAATTACCATTCTATAACCTGTAACAATTCTTTGAGGGATCAATTCATTCTTATCATTAAGAACAATAGTAATACCTCCCTTCTTAGGGACACAATGAACGTGACTTACCCATCTACTATCAGCAATAGGATAAATTATACCTGCCTCCTTAAGCTTTAGTATTTCATTTCTTACCACTTCTTTCATCTTAGGATTTAACTGTCATTGATGATCAACAACTGGTTTAGCATCAGGCTCCATATTAATTTTGTGCTGACATAGAGTGGGACTAATGCCCATAAGATCATCAACAATATATCCAATAGCGGCACGGTGCTTCTTCAGAGTTTTCAATAATCTCTTTTCTTCATGCTCTCAAAGGTTAGCACTAATAATAATAGGATATATCTTCTTTTCATCAAGATAGCATATTTCAAAGTATCAGGTAATTGTTTAAGCTCAAACACAAGATCACCCTTGGGTGGAGGAGGATCCCCAAGAATCTCAACAGGCAAATTGTGTTTCAAAATAGGCCCTTGATTGAAGAATATTTCATCTAATTCCTTTCTTTCATTCATAAACATATCATTTTCATGGTCTAGCAAATATTGTTCTAAAGGATCAGTAGGAGGTTCGGCAATAGAAGCAAGACCAATAATTTCATCCTTACTAGGCAATTCTTTATCATCGGGTTGTCTATGAAATTTAGAGAAATTAAAATCATGAGACACATCCCCAAAACTTACAGTAACAATTTCTTTTTCACAGTCTATCTTAGCATTAACAGTGTTCAAGAAAGGTCGACCTTGTCATTGCTGGCGGTAGCGGCATCCATGGATGTCGTCGTCCTCCTTGGAGGTATCGTTGTGGAGCCGCTTGCCCTTCCTACCCAACAGCGTGATATCTCCGGGTGAAAACCTAAGATCTGGCAGTGCCAGATCGAGTGACGGCGGTGTTCTCAACATCGTTTTCCTCCTTGGGGGCGTCACCTTGGAGAATCCCGACGATGGATCCGATGGTGTTCCCGAGTGATGGTAGAGCTTGGGTTTGTGGTGATACCGACGGGTCCTTTTTATTTCTTTTCTTTTTGCACTGTTTTTTTGGTGCTTTCCTCCTCTGAGGATTCTTGTAACACCATCTTCTGATCAATAAATTTGGCAGTTCTCCTGCCAACATTCAAAAATAATAGTGGGACAAAAATCATCTTTTGGGGAACCAAGGACAAGAAAATTAGTAGGGTATTTATTTTCCTACACAAGACTTATACATCTCTAACAATCCCAATTTGTGAAATAGTATCCCTATTGACAAGCTTAATAGTAGCATCAATATCTTCTATCTCAGCCAGTGCAATATCATTCATAATTTCTTGATATAAAGTAAAAGGAATTGCACTCACACTAGAACCCACATCACATAAGCTATGATAACAATGATCTCCTATTTTAACAGAAACAACAGGTATCCCAACAATAGGTCTATGTTTATATTTATCATCGTGTTTGGCAATTCTAGCAGCTTCATCATAGAAGTAAATAACATGCCCATCAATATTATCGACCAAGAGATCTTTAGCCATAGCAATACTAGGTTAAACTTTAATTTGTTCAAGGGGTGTAGGTGTTCTAGTATAACTCTTACAAACCACAACTGAAGCTTTAATATGATCCTTTATCCTAACAGGAAAAGTTGGTTTCTCAATATAAGCAGTAGGAACAATAGGATCAACATTATAAGTAATGGTTTCTTGTACAACTTTAATAGGTTCTACTACTTTTACTTCAATGGGAGGATGATATTTAAACCACTTCTCCTTGGGGAGATCAACATGAGTAGCAAATGATGCACAGAAAGAAGCTACTATCTCAGACCCAAGTCCATATTTAGTGCTAAATTCACGAAAAGCATCCGTATCCATAAACGATTTAACACAATTAAACTTGACGTTTATACCTGACTCATTACCTTCCTCAAGTTCCCAATCTTCAGAGTTGTGTTTAGTTCTTTCCAATAAATCCCATTTGAATTCAATAGTCTTATTCATAACAGAACTAGTACAAGAAGTATTGAGCATGGATTGATCATTACGAGAAAGTCGAGCATAAATTTTTTGAATAATAATTTCTCTCGAGAGCTCATGATTGGGGCATGAATATAACATTGACTTAACCCTCCCCCAAGCTTGAGCGATACTTTCTCCTTCACGAGGCCAAAATTTTTATATGTAATTTCGATCACGATGAACCAGATGCATAGGATAAAACTTCTGATGAAATTCCAATTTCAATCGGTTGTAGTTCCAAGATCCAATATCATCACATAGCCTATACCATGTCAATGCCTTTCCCTTCAAATATAAAGGGAATACCTTGTTGTTGAATTCATCCTCGGTCAAACTTGCAAGCTTAAATAATCCACAAACTTCATCCACATAGATTAGATGCATATCAAGATGTAACGTACCATCTCCTGCATAAGGATTAGCGAGCAATTTCTCTATCGTACCTGAAGGAATTTCATAATAAATATTTTCAGTAGATGCAGTAGGTTGAGGAGCAACTCTTTGCTCTTCCAGTCAAGGTGAAGATACCCCGAACAAGCCCCTCAATGGATTATTTTCCATAGTGACAAGTGACAGTAAATTTCAGCACGTAATATAAATGTTTCCTTATCGAATTCCAGTCACCAAAGGCGCTTCACTCCTTGGAAACAACGCCAGAAAAGAGTCTTGATGACCCACAAGTATAGGGGATCTATCGTAGTACTTTCGATAAGTAAGAGTTTCGAACCCAACAAGGAGCAGAAGGAAATGACAAGTGGTATTCAACAAGGTATTCTCCGCAAGCACTGAAATTATCGGTAACAGATAGTTTTGTGATAAGATAATTCGTATGAGCAACAAGTAAAAAAGTAAATTAGGTGCAGCAAGGTGGCCAAATAATTTGTAGCAAAGGACAAGCCTGGACGAACTCTTATATAATGCAAAGCGCTCCCGAGGGCACATAAGAATTACTGTCAAACTAGTTTTCATCAAGTGGGTTGAGGCCGAGCTGGTCAGTAAATGTGATGTAGTAACTGCAGTTCGGTTTGTGAAAAAGCTAATCTTCCATTTTGGTTATCCTCATAGCATCATCACTGATAATGGCACTAATTTATCTAAAGGTGCTATGAAGGACTTCTGTCACCGAGAGCATATCCGTCTTGATGTTTCCTCCGTGGCTCATCCGCAGTCTAATGGTGAAGCAGAAAGGGCTAACCAAGAAATTTTGAGAGGTATCAAACCCCGGCTTATGGTTCCTTTGAAGCGAACATCTGGTTCTTGGGTTGAGGAGTTACCTTTAGTACTTTGGAGCATCAATACCACTCCCAGTAGATCAACAGGCTATACGCTTTTCTTCATGGTTTATGGTGCCGAGGCGGTTCTCCCTAGTGATATCTATCATGACTCGCCCTGTGTAGCATCTTCTGTTGAAGCTACCAATGAGAAAGCACGACAAAATGCACTTGATGCTTTGGATGAGGAACGTGACCTTGCAGTGGCTCGTTCAACAATATATCAGCAAGACCTACGTTGCTATCATAGCCGCAGGGTCAAGACTCAGGCATTTCAAGAAGTTGATTTAGTGCTCTGGCTGATTCAAGATCAAACTGACATGCATAAATTGTCCCCACCCTGGGAAGGACCTTTTGTGGTCAGCAAGAATCTCAACAACGGGTCCTATTATCTCATTGATGTGCGAGAGCATGAGGATTCCCGCAAGTCGGAAGAGGAGACCCGCGGCCATGGAACATTGCTCATCTTCGGCCTTATTACATCCGAGCCACTAGATCCTATCAATTTACATATTTCAATCAATGTATATGCCTTTTTTATGATCAATATACTAAAGCCGGTATCCCTGGAAAAATTTAGGGGCTCTGTCGTTTCATTTTTGTGTATCTGAGTCTTTATTAGTTGATCAAAAGTCACTTGGGGGCTTCCAAACCACCGGGTTTAGCTTTCATACCCTTTTTACCAGGCCTGAGATGCCAAATTATGTGTTCATCCTACCTGTTTGCAACTTGCTACTCCACCAGGTGACCCGCCGAACTCTTGGCAAGTAAATCTTCTTAAAGACCCTGAATTTGTCAAGGTTAAAATGACGGTTTCGTGTCACGTGAGAGTCGGCTTACAGTGAGCTAGGATGAACCACGGATTTTGCGGCCTTGAAAGCAAACATAAGGCCTGTAACCCATAAGGCCTGTGAACCATACGACATGGGAGCCATGAGGCATGTGAGCCATGAGGCCTGTGTGCCAACCTTTTTAGTCGCACCCATAAAGCCAGCTTAATTTGAACTTTGCATATTTTTGGCCCTTGAAATATTTTTTGTGATCTTAAGTTTTTTCGCAATCTCCAGGTCATGAGGCTCCAGTTTATGTGGCCTATTTTTGAGTCTTTCGGGTTGTCACCCACCGTGGTTTTTAATGTTAAACCCACCAACATGATTGTTTTCGGCTTTATAGCCATGTTGATATTTTCAACCATTGCATAAAAACAAATCTTCGGGTTTGGTAACCTGCCTTGGTTTTGAACTTTAATTCGCCAAATGGTTTTTGATTCTAAGTCGCCTGTGCACGTGCTGATGAGACTTTGAAATATATTTAAGACCAAAGGTAAAGAGCATATTGAGCATGCCACAAAATACAGCTATTCAGATCAAAGTTGTGAGATACACATGAGCGATGGCATGACAGGGTGGATCATTGTTTTCAAACTACCCTATTACAAGGATCTTTCACAAGGTTTCAGTTAAGTGTTTTTCGAAGCTGCACTCCTTTAAACCGGCTTGAGAGCTGCCTGGATCATCTTGGTACTGCTTAATTCTCTTATTGATGCCTCAAAGGCTCTGGTTCATCCTGCACCAGCTCTTCGTCTTCGGCCATCTGGAGGTCAGCCGATTTCTAGTCGATGCTAGTTAAGGCCTTGAATGTGGCTTCATCATTAATAATAATGGACTGGTCAAGATCACGGGCGAAGATGTGCTTATGCCTTGAATTAACAAGGTTCTTCACTTCATGGGTAGGCGGCTTAATTTTGTTGTTGTTCTCGTCGTAAGCCGGCGTATAATGGTTTATGTTTAGATCCTCAATAAGCTTGCATGCTACGGTTCACATCTCCTTGATGCAGTTGTTAAAGACTTGTTCCTCGAAGGCAGGCCCGTCATCCTTGAATTATGGGCATCCACTGACTATTTCCACCGGGTCAAGTTCTGTCTGCCACGCCTTGGCCCGGCCTAGCGCAACAATTGCTCTGGTGCGGGCGGCTGACAACTTATATTCTTTGACTTGAGCCGACGCTGTTGAGAGTTGATCCAAAACAATCTTGATGCGAGATGGAGATTCTTTGCCACCGTGTAAAGCAACGAGGCTACATAATGTTCCAGTATATAACTACTCCATCAGTGAGTACATAGCCTTCAGCTTTAGAAGCATATTCTGGCCAAGACTAGCACTTGGAGCCTATTCAAGTTGCATAAGAGGGGTCAGGTGATACGTCTCCAACGTATCTATAATTTTTGATTGTTCCATGCCATTATATTATCTATTTTGGATGTTTTATATGCATTAATATGCTATTTTATATTATTTTTAGGACTAACCTATTAACCTAGAGCCCAGTGTCAATTTATGTTTTTTCCTTGTTTTTGAGCTTCGCAGAGAAGGAATACCAAATGGAGTCCAAACAGAATATAACCTCTGCGATGATTTTTCCTGGACTAGAAGACACCCAGGAGACTTGGAGATCAAGTCGGAAGAGCCACGAGGCGGCCACAAGGGCGGAGGGCGTGCCCAGGGGGTAGGGCACGCCCCTTGCCTTGTGGGCCCCTCGTGACTCCACCGACCTACTTCTTCATCCTATATATTCACATATATCCCCAAACCACCAGAAGCATCCACGAAAACACCTTTCCACCGCCGCAACCTTCTGTTCCCATGAGATCCCATCTAGGGGCCTTTTCTGGCATCCTGCCCGAGGGTGATTCGATCATGGAGGGCTTCTACATCAACTCTATTACCCTTCCGATGAAGCGTGAGTAGTTTACCTTAGACCTACGGGTCCATAGCTAGTAGCTAGATGGCTTCTCTCTCTTTGATTCTCAATACTATGTTCTCCTTGATATTCTTGGAGATCTATCTGATGTAATCTTCTTTTGCGGTGTGTTTGTCGAGATCTGGTGAATTGTGGATTTATGATCAGCTTATCTGTGAATATTATTTGAATCTTCTCTGAATTCTTATATGCATGATTTGATATCTTTGTAATTCTCTTCGAACTATCAATTTAGTTTGGCCAACTAGATTGTTTTTTTTGCAATGAGAGAAGTGCTTAGCTTTGGGTTCAATCTTGCGTGTCCTTTCCCAGTGACAGTAGGGGCAACAAGGCACGTATTGTATTGTTGCCATCGAGGATAAAAAGATGGGGTTTACATCATATTGCTTGAGTTTATTCCTCTACATCATGTCATCTTACTTAATGCATTACTCTATTCTTCATGAACTTAATACTCTAGATGCAGGCAGGAGTCGGTCGATGTGTGGAGTAATAGTAGTAGACCCAGGTAGGAGTCGGTCTACTTGAGACGGACGTGATGCCTACATTTCATAATTATTGCCATCGTAACTTTGCGCTTTTCTATCAATTGCTCGACAGTAATTTGTTCACCCACTGTATTATTTGCTATCTTGAGAGAAGCCACTAGTGAAACCTATGGCCCCCAAGTCTATTTGCCATCCTATTAGTTTCCGATTTACTATTTTTGCAATCTTTTACTTTCCGATCTATAAACCAATAACCCAAAAATATTTTACCTTTTGTTTATCTATCTCTATTAGATCTCAATTTTGCAAGTGACCGTGAAGGGATTGACAACCCCTTTATCGCGTTGGGTGCAAGTTGTTTGATTGTTTGTGCAGGTATTGGTGGCTTGTGCATTGTATCCTACTGGATTGATACCTTGGTTCTCTAACTAAGGGAAATACTTATCTCTACTTTGCTGCATCACCCTTTCCTCTTCAAGGGAAAAACCAACACAAGCTCAAGAAGTAGCACCGGGCGAGTTAAAGTTTGTATACTAAGCATTAGTAGGTGGATTCCATAAGTATCAAGACAAGCAATGATTGGCATATGAGTCTTACCAAAGATGGCGGCTGCCATATGGGTTATCTGTTGCTTTAAGCCGGCAAGCTCTTTAGTGACCGGATTAACCTGAGCCTCAACGTCTTCAGCGCATTTTAATAAGTCGACTTTCTCAGTTTCCTAGGCAGCTCTTTGCGTGGCAAATTTAGCTTTAAGTTCTTCATTTTCTTTCATTGAAAACTGGAATTTGGATTTAGCTTTCACAGTCTCAGCTTCTTGATGCTTAATCTTCTTCGCTACTTACCGAAGCCAATCGAGCCCCCGTGCGAGACATAGCCAACTGGTGTTGGGCTGTCTCTAGATGAACAGTGCCCGTGGCTGCCATGTGTGTGATACTTAGAACGAGTTCAGACGTGTGGTGAGTCGAGGAACGAGGGGGCCATGAGGCACCAGGGCGCGCCGACCCCCCTGGGCACGCCCTGGTGGCTCGTTGCCCACTCCTCCGCCTTCCGGTCTCCTCCCAAAACTTCTAGTGTTTCTTATGTCCAGACAAAAATTGTTAAAAGTTTCGTGGCATTTGGACTGTGTTTTGTATTGATTTCCTAGAAAACCAAAATCAGGCAAACAACAACAACTGGTACTTCGCACTGGGTTAATAGGTTAGTCCCTAAAAATGATATATAATGGCATATAGTTGCATAATAAACATCCAAGATTGATACTATAATAGCATGGAACAAACAAAAATTATAGATACATTGGAGATGTATCAAACATCCCCAAGCTTAATTCCTACTCGTCCTCGAGTAGGTAAATGATAATAACCGAATTTTTGATGTGAATGCTACCTAACATCTTCATCATGTAATCTCTCATTGGTGGCATGAATATTAAGATCCAAATGATTCAAAGTAATAGTCTATAATTTGACATAAAAACAACAATAATAAGGCATACCAACAAACAATCACGTCTTTCAAAATATCAACGCTAAAGAACATTATCCCTATAAAATCATATAGCCTTGTCATGCTCCATCTTCTTAACACAAGTATTTATCATGCACAACCCCGGTGACAAGCCGGGCAATTGGTTCATACTTTTACGCGCTTCAGCTTTTTCAACTCTCACGCAATACATGACTGCAAGCCATGGATATGGCACTATGGGTGGAATAGAGTGTGATGATAGGGGTTGATATTGAGAAGACAAAAAAGGAGAAAGTCTCACATTGATGAGGCTAATCAACGGGCTATGGAGATGCCCATCAATTGATGTCAATGCAAGGTGTAAAGATTGACATGGAAAGGATGCACTAAGAGTTGTAAGTGTATGAAAGCTAAAAAAAGAAAACTAAATCGGTGTGCATCCAACTTGCTTGCTCATGATGACCTCGGGCATTTGAGGAAGTCCATCACTGGAATGTACAAGCCAAGTTCTGTAATGAAAAATTCCCACTAGTTATATGAAAATGAAAGCATACGTGACGGTATCCTGGGCCAGGGGGTACTAACCTAGATGGCCCATGCTTCTCGGATTGGGCTAGAAGCCCCTTATCCTTCTCAAGATGGACTCCTAAGGCTGCATGCTGGAGGCGAGATCAAGTTCCCATTTACTGAAGGCTTTCCGTATACTCCAGACTTCTTCTGCTACCTCTACACCAGGATACCGACCTTGTAACCCTAGATACCCTGCCTGGCGTGTATATAAGCTGAAGTGTTTAGCCCGTAGAGGGGACATTAACGTCTCATTCACCTAGCACCAGAGTTAGAACACATCTGAAGATCTCGAGGTAGATCAACTCTGTACTTGTAACATCTTAATCAATCTTTATCTTTATCTTTACCTAATAATAAAGGATGGAGGCTTTAATAGTTCTCCATACATCTATTAGTTTTTTCTTTACGTTCTTTTGTTTTTCGTGTGTTCTTATATGTATTTTAGGACAAATCATGTGGTCTTATATGTAATTGATCGTGTTATGTGTGTTAAAGAGTGTTGGGCCGTCGGTTGTGTATTGGGTCGGGCCTTCCTTCCTTCCCCCCCACAAAAATAGAACAAGATCTGTCGCCGCATCGGTCTCCTTCTTTCTCATTGATCCCCTTCTTCCTCTCTCTCTCTACAGGAGGACGCCTCCCATAGCAGATCAATGCTGCGCCGCCACAAATCAAGTTTTCTTCCTCTTCTTCGATCCAACCCAATCTCTTTCCACTTCTTTAGCCCAATCCTTCTACTTTTTGATACAATCCATCTTTAACCTGAAATAGTCTCAGACACAAACTTCTTCATTGCACCCATGGAAGTGTTGGGGAACGCAGTAATTTCAAAAAAATTCTTACGATCACGCAAGATGTATCTAGGAGATGCATAGCAACAAGAGGGGAGAGTGTGTCCACGTACCCTCGTAGACCAAAAGCAAAAGTGTTTAGTAACGCGGTTGATGTAGTTGAACGTCTTCGCGATCCAACCGATCCAAGCACCGAACGTATGACACCTCTGCGTTCAGCACACATTTAGCTTGATGACGTCCCTCATACTCTTGATCCAGTTGAGGTCGAGGGAGAGTTCTATCAGCACGACGGCGTGGCAATGGTGGTGATGGTGTTACCGACGCAGGGCTTCGCCTAAGCACTATGACGATATGACCGAGGTGTGTAACTGTGAAGGGGGGCACCGCACACGGCTAAAAGATCAACTTGTGTGTCTATGGAGTGCCCCCTGGTCACGTATATAAAGGAGGGGAGGGAAGAGGTGGCCGTCCTAAGGGGGGCGCACCAGGTGTGGGGAATCCTACTAGGACTCCCCAGTCCAAGTAGGATTCCCCTCCTCTTTCCTATTCCTAGCAGGAGAAGGAGGGAAGGAGGAAGAGGGGAGAAGGAAGGAGGGGGGCGCCGCCCTCTCCTAGTCCAATTCGGACCAGCACATGGGGGGGGGGAGGGGGCGGCCACCCCTTGAGGCCCTTCTCTCCTTTCCTGTATGGCCCATTAAGGCCCATTACTTCCCCCTGCAAATTCCCGTAACTCTCCGGTACTCCGAAAAATACCCGAATCACTCGGAACTTTCCGATTTCCGAATATAGCCTTCCAATATATCGATCTTTACGTCTCGACCATTTCAAGACTCCTCGTCATGTCTGTGATCTCATCCGGGACTCTGAACAAACTTTGGTCATCAAATCACATAACTCATAATACAAATCGTCATCGAACGTTAAGCGTGCGGACCCTACGAGTTCGAGAACTATGTAGACATGACCGAGACACATCTCCGGTCAATAACCAATAGAGGAACCTGGATGCTCATATTGGCTCCTACATATTCGACAACGATCTTTATCGGTCAAACCACATAACAACATACGTTGTTCCCTTTGTCATCGGTATGTTACTTGCCCGAGATTCGATCATCGGTATCATCATACCTAGTTCAATATCGTTACTAGCAAGTCTCTTTACTTATTCTATAATGCTTCATCCTGTAACTAACTCATTAATCACAATGCTTGCAAGGCTTATAGTGATGAGCATTACCAAGAGGGCCAAGAGATACCTCTCCAAAACATGGAGTGACAAATCCTAATCTCGATCTATGCCAACCCAACAAACACGTTCGGAGACACCTTTAGAGCATCTTTATAATCACCCATTTAAGTTGTGACTTTTTATAGCACACAAGGTGTTCCTCCGGTATTCGGGGGTTGCATAATCTCATAGTGTGAGGAACATGTATAAGTCATGAAGAAAGCAGTAGCAATGAAACTGCAACGATCATAATGCTAAGCTAAAGGATGGGTCATGTCCATCACATCATTCTCCTAATGATGTGATCCCGTTCATCAAATTAAAACACATGTCTATGGTTAGGAAACATAACCATCTTTGATTAACGAGCTAGTCAAGTAGAGGCATACTAGGGACACTATGTTTTTTCTATGTATTCACACATGTACTAAGTTTTCGGTTAATACAATTCTAACATGGATAATAAAAATTTATCATGAAATAAGGAAATAAATAATAACTTTATTATTGCCTCTAGGGCATATTTCCTTCAGTCTCCCACTTGCACTAGAGTCAATAATCTAGTTCACATAGCCATGTGATTTAACATCAATAGTTCACATCTGTATGTGATTAACACCCATAGTTCACATCGCCATGTGACCAACAACCAAAGGGTTACTAGAGTCAATAATTTAGTTCACATTGCTATGTGATTAACACCCAAAGATTACTAAGGTGTGATCATGTTTTGCTTATGAGAGAACTTTAGTTAACGGGTCTGTCACATTTAGAGCCATATGTATTTTGCAAATATTCTATCTCTACAATAATGCTCTGTATGGAGCTACTCTAGCTAA
This sequence comes from Triticum dicoccoides, assembly GCF_002162155.2. Classification (NCBI taxonomy): domain Eukaryota; kingdom Viridiplantae; phylum Streptophyta; class Magnoliopsida; order Poales; family Poaceae; genus Triticum; species Triticum dicoccoides. The sequence goes on along the minus strand of NC_041383.1, from coordinate 491,004,633 downwards.
TTGCTCCCACTTTCAATATGTATCCAGATTGAGACTTAGAGTCATCTGGATCGGTGTAAAAGCTTGCATCAATGTAATTTTTTAAGATGAACTCTTTATCACCCCCATCACCGAGAAACATTCCTTAGTCCTCACTAAGGATAATTTTGACCGTTGTCCAGTGATATACTCCTAGATCACTATTGTACCCACTTGCCAAACTCATGGCAAGGTACACGATAGGTCTGGCACACAGCATAACATACTTTATAGAACCTATGACTGAGGCATAGGGAATGACTTTCATTCTCTTTCTATCTTCTGTTGTGGTCGGGCTTTGAGTATTACTCAACTTTACACCTTGTAATTGTAATACACACAAGAACTCCTTCTTTGACTGATCCATTTTGAACTCTTTCAAAAACTTGTCAAGGTATGTATTCATTAAAAAATCTTATCAAGCGTCTTGATCTATCTCTATAGATCTTGATGCCCAATATGTAAGGAGCTTATCCGAGGTCTTTTATTGAAAAACTCTTATTCAAGTATCCTTTTATGCTATCCAGAAATTCTATATCATTTCCAATCAACAATATGTCATACACATATAATATTAGAAATGCTACACAGCTCCCACTCACTTTCTTGTAAATACAGGCTTCTCCAAAAGTCTATATAAACCATATGCTTCGATCACACTATCAAAACGTTTATTCCAACTCCGAGAGGCTTTCACGAGTCCATAAATGGATCGCTGGTGTTTGCACACTTTGTTAGGACCTTTTGGATCGACAAAATCTTCTGGTTGCATCATATACAACTCTTCTTCCAGAAATCCATTTAGAAATGCAATTTTGACATCCATATGCCAGATCTCATAAAATATGGCAACCGCTAACATGATTCGGACGGATTCAAGCATCGCTACAGTTGAGAAAATCTAATTGTAGTCAACACCTTGAACTTGTCGAAAACCTTTTTGCGACAAGTCGAGCTTTGTAGATAGTAACACTACTATCAGTGTCCGTCTTCCTCTTGAAGATCCATTTATTTAATATGGCTTGCCGACCATCGGGCAAGTCCACCAAAGTCCACACTTTGTTCTCATACATGGATCCCATCTCAGATTTCATGGCCTTAAGCCATTTCACGGTATCTGGGCTCATCATCGCTTCCTCATAGTTCGTAGGTTCATCATGGTCTAGTAAAATGACTTCGAGAATAGGATTACCGTACCACTCTGGTGCGGACCGTACTCTGGAAGACCTACGAGGTTCTGTAGTAACTTGATATGAAGTTTCATGATCATCATCATTAGCTTCCTCACTAATTGGTGTAGGAATCACTGGAACTGATTTCTGTGATGAACTACTTTCCAATTCGGGAGAAGGTACAATTACCTCATCAAGCTCTACTTTCTTCCCACTCACTTCTTTCGAGAGAAACTCCTTCTCTAGAAAGGATCCTTCTTAGCAACGAATATCTTGCCTTAGGATCTGTGATAGAAAGTGTACCCAACAGTTTCCTTTTGGGTATCCTGTGAAGACGCACTTCTTCGATTTGGGTTCGAGCTTATCAGGTTGAAACCTTTTCACATAAGCATCGCAGCCCCAAATTTTAAGAAACGACAACTTTGGTTTCTTGCCAAACCATAGTTCATAAGGCGTCGTTGATACGTCTCCGTTGTATCTACTTTTCCAAACACTTTTACCCTTGTTCTGGACTCTAACTTGCATGATTTGAATGGAACTAACCCAGACTGACGCTGTTTTCAGCAGAACTTCCATGGTGTTATTTTTGTGCAGAAATAAAAGTTCTCGGAATGACCTGAAAATCCACGGAGCAACTTTTCAGAATTAATAAAAAATACTGGCGTAGGAATCAGCACCAGGGGGCCCACACCCTGTCCATGAGGGTGGGGGGCGCCCCCCCTAGGGCGTGCCCCCTGCCTCGTGGGCCCCCTGGACCTCCACCGACCTCAACTCCAACTCCATATATTCACGTTCGCGGAGAAAAAAATAAGAGAGAAAGATCCATCACGTTTTACAATACGGAGCCGCCGCCAAGCCCTAATCTCTCTCGGGAGGGCTGATCTGGAGTCCGTTCGGGGCTCCGAAGAGGGGGATTCGTCATTGTCGTCATCATCAACCATCCTCCATCACCAATTTCATGATGCTCACCGCCGTGCATGAGTAATTCCATCGTAGGCTTGCTGGACAATGATGGGTTGGATGAGATTTACCATGTAATCAAGTTAGTTTTGTTAGGAATTGATCCCCAGTATCCACTATGTTCTGAGATTGATGTTGCTATGACTTTGCTATGCTCAATGCTTGTCACTAGGGCCCGAGTGCCATGATTTCAGATCTGAACCTATTATGTTTTCATGAATATATGTGAGTTCTTGATCCTATCTTGCAAGTCTATAGTCACCTATTATGTGTTATGATCCGACAACCCCGAAGTGACAATAATCGGGATACTTCTCGGTGATGACCATAGTTTGAGGAGTTCATGTATTCACTAAGTGCTAATGCTTTGGTCCGGTACTCTATTAAAAGGAGGCCTTATCGGTGTTGGGGCTCTCCTTTTGACCCCTTTACTTGTGCACGGGCAGTCAGAGCCTCCCGCCACGACCACGCATAGACATGGCAGGAAAGGGAAGCCGGAGGAGAAGCCAAAGCCACAAGGCAAACAGAGCAACGACAAGGACGAAGGCCACAAATATCAAATAGGCGTAGCAGGTTCCCCCGGCAAGGACCCTTGCCGGGGCAGCCTCAGCAGCCCCGGCAAGACCCTTGCCAGGGCAGCTCGCCCACGCCAGTCGAAGTGAGCCACCCTTGAGCCCACCAACACTAGACAAATGCATTGGACAGGGCTCGGGAGGCACCTCCGTGGTGGTATGCAGATCTTTATGAAGACATAGAATGCTCAAGATCAAATGAGGATAGCAACTATCCTCACCAAAGAAACCCACAAGACCCCCGACAAGATCCTTGCCGGGGAAGTTAGTGCGCCATGGCAAGGCCCTTGCCGGGCCACCTAGCAAGACCCTTGCCAGGCCACCCGACGAGACCCTCGCCAAGCGCACCGGCGTGCCACTGCCAGGCTCGCACCAGCCAAGTCTTCGCCACTGTTCACATGCAGCTGCCAACCCAGCCAGCTGGGCAGGCGCCTGTGTGGCAATATGCAACCCTTTGTGGAGGCTCCACCACCATGCCACCTCAGCTGCTTGCCTGCGTACATGCACTGCATGCACCACTGTCCAGGGCACGTGTCGAAGCAAGGAGGAGCAGCGACGGACGGTACGGGCCTTGCTCCCGTCCCCAATAAAGTGAAGGGACACCTAAGCCTCGCATTAAATGCGTCTTGTCCTGTAATACCGGCGATAAGCTCGCAATGCTGTAGCACTTTCCACCTCCTGTCTGCCACTGTGGCAGCCCCTTTCGTCTATAAAAGGAGGCCCATGGCACACGGAAAAAGGATTCAGCTCTTGTTGGTGTCAAAACCGGTGGATCTTGGGTAGGGGGTCCCGATCTGTGCGTCTTAGGCTGATGGTAACAGGAAGCAAGGGACACAATGTTTACCCAGGTTCGAGCCCTCTCGATGGAGGTAAAACCCTACTTCCTGCTTGATTAATATTGAAGATATGAGTAGTACAAGAGTAGATCTACCACGAGATCGTAGAGGCTAAACCCTAGAAGCTAGCCTATGATGATTAATATTGTAATTGTGATAAGCCTTCTAAGGACCAACCTCTCCGGTTTATATAGACATCGGAGAGGGCTAGGGTTTACATGGAGTCGGTTAGAAGGAAGGAAACACAATATCCGGATCACCAAGCTTGTCTTCCACGCAAAGGAGAGTCCCATCCGGACACAGGACAGAGTCTTGAGTCTTGTATCTTCACGCTCCAATAGTCCGGACGAAGTATATAGTCTGGCCATCCGGATACCCCCTAATCCAGGACTCCCTCGGTAGCCCCTGAACCAGGCTTCAATGACGACGAGTCCAGCGCACAGTCTTGTTTTCGGCATTGCAAGGCGGGTTCCATCTCCGAATACTCCAGAGTACGTGTTACGACGAATAGTGTCCGGCTTCTCATCAATGTTGTACTCCTCGGCTTCAGTGCCTCAATAATGACCATTTGCCACGTGTCGAGAGAATGCAAGGAGCTGAGGCATTTTTGCATTTGCCACCCCCGATCCTTCGGGCTAGCCGTCTATTTGAAGAGACGGGGATTCTCAGATCCAAACCTCACTCTTCCCCCTCGAGCAAGCATCCAATAGAGTGCTCCGGAAAAACCATTCCAACATGGCCGGTCGTCGCAACTCTTCCGCTCGCTCTCCTTGTTCCAAGCCGGGTAACTGGGTAGAGTGTGCAGTTCCTCATAGCCGTTTGATAGAGTTACAAACCCAAGGGTTTCTCCCACCGGCGTTCATGGTCCCCGTCCGAGTCGGAATAGCCACCTATAACAGCGGGGAACAAGCGGAGGGGTTTCCTAATCCATCTCTAGAGGAGCAAATATGCCTCATCCCGCATCTACTAAGGGGCATCGGGTTTCCCATCCACCCGTTCCTTCGTGGGCTCCTGGAGTTCTACGGCCTCCAGTTGCACAATTTTACTCCTGCCTCCATACTACATATAGCAGGATACGTCACCCTTTGTGAGCTATTCCTAGGCTGCGAGGCTCATTTAGGGTTATGGAAGAAGTTGTTTTGCCTCGTTCCTCGCAACCAGGGGGAATCCATATGTCAAGTGGGCGGGGTTGATGTATGGCGCATTGCCGAGACCGGATACTTATTCGGCACTCCCAAGAAGGCACCAGAGAACTGGCCTTCAGAGTGGTTTTACATTGATGACATTCCCCTTCCGGATCCAGTCCGGACAGGTCTCCCCAAGTTAAGTAACGCCCTACCGAGGGCACATCTAAGCTGGCGCCCCCGAGTCCCCAAGAGGAGGATACCAGGGAAATACACTTCCTGATGAGTAGGATAAAGTTACTGGCCAAATCCGGACTGACAATAGTCGAGGTTATGGCAATATGCATAATGCGGGGAATGCAACTTCTTCAATATCGGGGCAAGCCCATGTGGCACTTGAACGGGTAAGACAATGCCACCCACTGTGGCCGTAAGGGTCCGGACTCCGCCACTGCTCTAGCAAGAATATTGTCCGATTTATACAATGGAGAAGAGGAAGAATTCCTTCACATTAAACTGCGGGATGGATTCTCCATGTACAACCCCCCAAACTGGGTAAGTCGTCATTCCCTTCCCTGCTTCACTTATTGTGGCATTCTTCGCTAAAATTATCTGCCTCGATATTTCCGAGCAAGAATTGAGGAGGGCCGTAGAAGGAATCTCCAGCCCTTCCCCTCAGCCAGAGGACCCCGGAAGGGCCCTGGATCCAGGACTCGAAGAAGATCCGGATATGACCATGGAGCTTGTCAACGGGATATTCTATCGGGCGAGCTACGATGGCGCCTCAGTGGCTATTATTGCCGATTATCCCGGACTGCTACCTGCGTCGCCCGTAAGCCAAGCCGAAGAGGACTCCTTCGCGATGCCATGCCTTTCCCCTGAAGTGTCGTGTTTTTGCAGAGACGACAGTCGGAGCACAGTGCCGAGCTCCTAGGGACCCGTCGACCACAGGCGTCCGGATTGGGCAGGCTCCAGAGGAAGGCGGTCAGGGTCGAAATGCCGCTACAGAGGTAAGGCAAAAACCTGTCCTGCAATTGTTGTGTTTGAAACTATAACAACGCCCTTCGCGTCCTAGCAGGAAGAGGAGTAGCCGGACTATATCTGGGGATCCTGCCGATCATGCCTCCACCAGCCGGATTCTAGAACCGGCTTCGAGAGAGGAGGCGGACGTGGGGACGATGCCGCATAGTTCTCCGATAGAGGACACAGATATGCTCTCTGCCACGAATTTCGAAGTAGAGAGCGCCATGAATCACTGGTGCCGACGGGCCGTACTTCACAACAACATCTTTTTTGAAGAGGCATTTAATGCTTTCAATTCGGGAGACGCATACATCCGAGCTGCTCAAGGCGGACTTGCCCGAGCGACGGACCAGTATACCAAAGATATATGGGTAAGAAAGTTTGATAAGCATGTATAGCAGTAGCCCCTGAGACATGAAACGGTTTGAACAACTGTTTTAAGGATCAATTTATGCACAGGTCCTTGTAGATAAGAACGAGCAATTGTCTCGGGAGCTGGAGGAGTGAAAGGCCTAGCCGAGGGCCACGGTTGCCAAGTTAGAGGAATCCCAAAATGCCTCATCTGGTAACATTTGTCTTGATTGTACGAAGATGCACCAGTTAGTAAGTGGATGGTATGACGAGTCTAACAGAAAATTCTGCAGACAACCCCGGGGTGAATCCGGAGGGTGTAAGGGATGACGAGTCGCATCTCCAAAGGCAGCTAAAGGCTGGCGAGCGTGTTCTTACGCAAGTTAGGCGGGAGAAGAATAATCTTCAAAATGCCAATGTTCGGCTGGACGTGGAATTAAAAGACGTTCGCACTCAGCTGGCGGAACCATGAAGGAAAACAAGAGGCTTCGACGCGGCATTTATGGTAAGTGCCTAGGCGAGGTGTAGTACAGCTCGGCGAAGAAGCATATTGAAAGAATTTTGCTTGCAGGAATGTTAACAGGCCGCCCTGAGGAGAAGATGCCCTCATCTGCTGGCGATTTACTGCAAGACCTCTCACAACTGCACGAGCGAGCTCGGCTGGTGATGCAGGGCGTTGCTCAGGCCTTGTGGCCATCAAGCTTCCTGCCGAATGGCATGGGGGAGCTTCTGGACATGCTTCAAGGATCACGGTGGCGCTTCCGATTGTGGAAGGTGTCAGCCTGCCGGCCAGGTGCAAGAGAAGCCTGGGCTATGGTGAAGACGCGCTACACAAAGCTGGACTCGAACCATATGACTGAAGTCGGACCGGCGAAGCTAGATGGGAAAGAAATCCCCGTGAGTCTGGTGTATGACCAGGTAGCGTTAGCCGCCAAGTATTCCCAACAGGATTGTAAGCTAGATAGCCTGTTGGATGGTATAGAGGAGGAATATAGTCAGCCCAAGTGACTGTGTAAATCAATGGACATTTGTATTCCCTAGCCGGATTAAAATCATTTGTCATGGCGGACCTTTTCGCTTCAGCCCCCGGATCCTACAGTACGGGGTGTTTCTAAATACCCGCTCAGTTATTCAGAACCGGGGTATGCGTGGAAACCAGGCGTAGGGGTCATAAGTGCTTGAACAGACAAGTACCCAACTAGTTATGTTATATTACATGGATGGTAAGAAACATCTTCCAGGGAGAATAGTTCCGTTAGGGGTTCCTTTCCCTGGGTACGCATGTGACGATGCACATGTCCGGACTGCGAACAAAGGCACTGGATACAAAACTTCTGGGGATTTATGTTGTAATAAACGAATACATCTTTTGTTCACTGGCCGAATATTCTCTTAAGGACGCTAGCTTTCGGCTTCACCCAGTCTGAGGTACACATCCGGCTGAACCAGCAGTAACAATCGCAGACTTGCTCCCCTTATGCCCTAGCCGAATTAACGAGAACGTAGGGCATAAACACAAGAGCCAGGCAACCCAACTTGGCCACATCTTAAGTCATATCGATGCATATAATGGTTTAGAAAAGGCACATATGGAAAGAAACGCATATGTGATGGGCAAAAAGCCTTTAGAGTAATTATTTTTAGCTTCCGTATAGGAAGCCCCCAGGTATTGCTTACACACATAGTGCGACCGGAGTGATCCGGGAGTCCGTACTGTATTAAATTCTTTGTGTGAAGAGAAAAAAGGTCGAGAAAGGAAAAGGGAGGGAGCATAATTAAAAAGGAGGGGGTAAGGAGACGAACATTGAGTTCGGCGCTAGGTGTAGAATCTTCGGAGTCTGGCCGCGTTCCATGGGTTTGGCTCGAGTCTTGTCACATCCTAGTTAGCCATGCATTAGAGTGTTGCATCATGTTTACTCTTTCATCAGAAACCTGAAATGGGGATGACAGAACCCCCAGTCCCCTCTGAAACCAACTAGGGTTTACTAAAAATATTTTCAATGAACCTGAAATGCCCTTCTAAAATGCCCATCATTTTTGTCTTGGTTCAGAACCTCTGCCAAAAGTGGTGCACATTTTCCTAGGCCATCTTAGGGTTTTGAATTAAATCATAAATATTTGAATTTGGGCATTTAAAATTATACAAAATATTTAAATGCTCAAATAACTCCAAACTAAAATGTTTCATGTTGGAAATAATCCAACTATGGACCAGGAGTAGTTTGGTGATTTTAGGAGTAGCCTAAGTATTTTATTTAATTCAACAAAGTTGCAGAAGTATTAAAAAAACAGAAAACAGAAGAAATGGAAAAAGCCTACCTGGCGCCCAGCACTCGGCCCACCTGCCGGCCCAGCCCAGCACCGCGCCAGCGAGCTGCTTGCCGGCCAGGCAGGCAGGCAGGTGCTCGACGGCGAGCACCGCATGGGTGCCACGCACCTGCTCGCCGCCTCGCTGCCTCCCTCGCCCGGCTAACGCCGTGAATCGGCCTCCCTCTCTCCCCCGAACCTCCCAGACACCCCCTCTCCTCTCCAGCTCCTCTCCCTCGCTCTCCCACGCCATGGCCGACGCCATCGCCGCCACCCCCTCGCCGTAGCCACGCCCTCCGTCAACCCCACGCCGTGCCGCCGTGTCCAGGAGCTCCGCCGCCGTCCACTTCATCGAGCTAGCCGAGCCCCGTGGGCTCGAGCGGCCCGAGACCACCGCACCGACCTCGCCCGAGCTCGCCGTCGCCGGAGATCCCCTTCAACGCCGTTGCCGCCTCAGCTCGTCCCCGACCCCGCCGGTGGCCTCTACGGGAGCGCTGTGAGCCTAGCTACCCCTCCGACCCTCCCTCTCTTTTTCCCGAGCCGTGTAGCCACCGCACGAAGATCACACGCACGCACCGCCGCGGATCTCGTCGCCGACGTGCTCCCGGCCATCCTCCGGCCAACCCGCGGTGTCCAACGCACTCACCACGCTGCGTTAGGCCCAACCGTGCACATCCCGCACCTCCCCGCACACCCTAGCGTCAAGTTCGTCTTCGGCCGAACCCCGGTGGCCGCCAAAGTCGTCGCCGGCGCCAACTCCGGCCACCCCGACCCCAACGGACTCCACCAAGAGCTGCGGCTCGACCTCAGCTCCTCTCCGGTGGCCTCCGCGGCTCGTTTGGTTGCCGGAACGGCAAAAATCACTTCCGCCGCCGCGTCGGGCTCGCCGGCGGCTAAACGCCGGTGCAGCCGACCCGGGTTTGACCACGGGTGGGCCCTGGTTGACTCCCCTGAGTCAATGACAGGTGGGGCCCAGCCCTGTTAATTAAACAGGTTTAGTTTTAATTAAACTTTAATTAATTTAATCACCCTGACATGCGGGACCCACTGTCAGGTTTGACCCGGACGTGTTCCGTTGACCTGCTGACGTCACACTAACGTCAGGCTGACGCAATAATTGATTTTCTGGAATTATTCTAATATAGGAAATTCCAGAATATAAATTAAACTTCAAAAATTCATAACTTTTATTCTGTAACTCCAAATCAGACAAATTATATATGAAAAATGATCAGAAAAATCCAATCTATCCATCTGTACTATTTTCATGCATGACTAAACAAGTTAACTTGATGTTTAATGCAGAACAAAGAAAAACACTTTAAAGGGCCATGTTGAGTTTGAAATTTGAATCTTTGATTCAAATTGGTTCAAACCCTTCTGGTCTTAGTTGCATTAGCCCAACACACTCATATTGCTATGTCTCATGCATGCATCATATTGTTGCACATTGTTTGGTAATGGTTGTATATCGGTGTTCTTGCGGCAGGATCTGCCCCCGAGGAGTACCGTGATTACCCTAACGAAGAACCGTATCAGTGCATCGAACCATCAGGCAAGCAACCAACCATTTGATCATATCGATACAATCCCATGTTCTCGCTCCTGCTCTCTTTTACTGCATTAAGACAACGCGTTTCAAACTGCTGTGTGCTACGGTAGTTGAACCCACTTCCTCTGCATGACCTGTCATTGCCACAGTAACTAGATGAAACCCACTAGCATGTGTAGGAGTTGATTGAGCCATATGTATGTGTTGTTCCTACCTTGCTATGCCTGCTATGCTTAGAGTCGTGTCAGGTCTGGTTCATCTGGGTGATGGGCTAGAGTGAAATGATTATGTCGGTAATGAGAGTGGTGTGGTGAACACGATTTGGTAAAGGTATCGATGAGAGGCCATGTAGGAGTACATGGTGGGTTGTTTCATTGAGGCCGACATTAAGCACTGAGATCTGTATGTGTGATTTAAGATTCAGCTAGTACCATGCATTGGGCCCGAAACCAATGGACCCTCTCGACTTCTTATTCACCCTAGTTCTCTGTCTAGGAGTTGCAAGTAGTTTCTGGTGTTTGTAGTATACTGGAGGCCGTGGACAGCGCTGACCGTAGGGGTGGGCTGTGATGCGGTAGGTACGTGGCACGGTGTACCGAATACCCATTAGGTATCTCGGGAACCCTGTTCACATCGTTTGGGGCCGTGAGCGATACCTCGGCCGGATCTCCTCATGGATGGAACCCGAATAGGCGATAAACTTGGACTAGAGACTTAGGTGATTAGGTAGGTCGTGGCCGACACCCACGTTGGGCTTCCGCTTGAAGGTTGTCGAGTACATGTCGTGTAAACGACGGTAAGAGGTGAGAGCGTGTATGAAGAAGTACACCCCTGCAGGGTTAACATGATCTATTCGAATAGCCGCGTCCGCGGTAAAGGACTACTTGGTTGCCTATACAGTTCATAGACAAGTAAATGGAAACTACTAAAAGCCTCAAGATAAGTGTGAGTGCCGAGGATGGCTCTTCCGTAGGAAGACAGAGGTGGATCCTCGGTAGTGTATTGAAGTGGTGATTGGTGGACTCGTGTGCGCAAAACCATTTCAAGTTGGAGTCTCGTAGGTTAGCCTAGCCAAGAGTCAAAGCTGGCTTGCTGCAATAACTCCACCAACCCTTCTTGATAATATGCATGTATGTAGGATCTGATGTAAGTCTTGCTGAGTACCTTTGTACTCATGTTGCTATAATTCATATTTTTTACAGAAGAAGCTGCAACCCCTTCTGATGGGTTCTACGTAGACGTTGACATCAATGAGTAGGCTAAGACCCAGGTGGTGATCCTAAGCTTGTGAAGGACCACGTAGTATAGCTAGGCTTTCCAAGCCTCTTTTATTTTACTAGTTGTCTGTACTCAGACAACTTACTTCCGCTGCTGGTTTGTATGACTGTATGACTTGAATGCTGGGTCGTGTGACCCGTACCTTTGTGTATGTTATGTATGGCTCGCTGAGCCTTAATTAAAGTACTTGTGTCGTAGAGTCATGTTGTGATACTTCGTTGTATTTGCACATATCGAGCATATTGTGTGTATGATTGAAATGCTTGGTATCTGTGGGATCTGACTATCTAGTTGTTTATCTTTAGTAGCCTCTCTTACCGGGAAATGTCTCCTAGTGTTACCTCTGAGCCATGGTAGCTTGCTACTGCTCTGGAACACTTAGGCTGGCCGACATGTGTCCTTCCTCGTTCCGGTGTCTGTCCCTTCGGGGAAATGTCACGCATTGAGTACCGAAGTCCTGTTAGCCCGCTACAGCCCGGTTTACCGGAGTCCTGCTAGCCCAGTGCTACAGCCTGGACCCACTTGGTATTGACCGACACGTTCGAGGCTGGGTCATGAATGCCTGTCCCTGTAAGCCTGTGCCACTTTGGGTTTACGACTAGTCATGTCAGCCCGAGCTCCTTATCATATGGATGCTAGCGACACTATCATATACGTGAGCCAAAAGGCGCAAACGGTCCCGGGCAAAGGTAAGGCGACACCCGTGGGGATACCGTGCGTGAGGCCGCAAAGTGATATGAGGTGCTACAGGCTAGATCGATGTGACATCGAGTCGGGGTCCTGACAGCGTTGGCATCAGAGCCGGACTGCCTGTAGGTTCTCCAAGCCAAACTGGTCGATGTTGAGTCTAGAAATTCTTTAGTTATATGTAGGGGAATTGTTTGTGGGTTGGAACGTAAGGCTCTTTTTACTTATTTATCTTATGACATTCTGATCTGAGTCAGTCTATTCTTCCACCGGGGGTTAAGGAATTAGGATCTATTCTCTCTATCAGGATCACGTGTTACTAATCAGTAGTACCTTATAAGTTTGATGGATACAAGCCTAGTTCAATTCTACTACCACATTATGTTGCTAGGATGGACTCAGAACTTGATATGATGATGTTGAGTGTGTATGAAATCCTTTGTCAAATGTCTCAAAATCCTTCTTGAGCATTTACAGCTGTTATGCTGCTGAAATTTTGCTAGAAATTCTAATGCCTTTGCATTATGATTGTGCTTTCAGATGGCCACTCGCGACCTCAATCAAGTGGTTCGCCTGACTCGATGCCTAGATGTACCCGGCCATACTGCCATGTTGGTCAGGGTAATGACTGAGGCTGGATACCGTTGGTATCCTGAGTACACGGTCGAAGAGCAATTCCGAGACTTTAATCAAAGCCAGTATCTCTGCACTGTCAGGATATTTCCATCTTATCCTGGGTCCACCGAGCCCCTTCACTGCTCCTATGGACTCGGGGTTACTATTGAGATGGCTGTGCAGGACGCCGCCTACTCTATGATGACCATCATGCGAGTCAGGTCTGGTCTATTTCGAGACTCTGACTTCCGGTATATGCCAGGATCACTCCCGGGAGCACAAGGGTATCTCCAGGCTATCTATGCTGACCCCACTCAGGAGGATTCACGGACTCGCACCACTGCTGAGATGGTCGAGGATAAGGACCGTGAAAATCGGGCTTTGAGGTTAGAGCTCTTCAATACCTGTGCTGACCACTGGGCCACATTGACTTGGTTTGCACCGGCGGTGCAAGCTGGATATTCGGATATGCGCGATCTCTATCCTGTGAGATCTGCTCTGCCAGATGTGATGGGTTGGCGTGATGTAGGAGGCATCACCCCACCTCGCGGTCCCCGCAGGCCACCGTCTGTTGGTCCAAGACCTCATCCTAGTCCCTATGGTCCACAAGTTCCACGAGATCGTCTGTTTCCGGATGATCATGTTGAGCTTCCAGGCTATGGAGGTGATTTCTACGAGAACTACTACGGATCGGTCTGAGTTAGTGGTAGTATCACTAGTTCGCACTAGCTGTGTCGTCTATCGTTCCGCGTGACTCGTGGGATATGACCTAGTTTGTACCCTTTCCGGAGGTGTAGAAAAATAATGTATAGGAGCTTGGGATGCCTCCGATGATATGTAATCCTCTTTTCACCGTAATAGTACTTTGTTTGGTCTTGTACTAAACCCTGTATGGTGTGTATGACGATGGAATAAAGAAGCAGTTTCTGTATCTATCATGTCATACGGATGATCATCTTGCATTTCGAGTTATTCCTTACATTCTGTATACTATGTCGGAATCTTATCATTCTGACTAAATCATTGTCTTGCTTACCTAGGATGGTCAACACGCGCACTAACCCTGCTCCTCAAGAGCAGGCCGAAGGCAGTGAAGTCAGGGATACAAATCTGCCTCATCCTCCTTCCCTAGCCGAGGTTATGATGGAAGCTGAGAGAAACAAGCGGGAGACCAACCGTTTGTTGGAGCGTATTGAACAGAACACAGCACACCATCAGAGGACTAACGTGGTGTCACTCAGTGATTTTATCAAATTACATCCACCCACGTTCCACCACTCCGTCGAGCCTCTCGACGCTGATGACTGGCTTCGCAGTATTTCTCACAAGCTGCGTTCCGCGCTAGTAGCTGAGACTGACAAGGTCACCTTTGCTGCATATCATCTTGAAGGTCCCGCCAGTTTATGGTGGGAGAATTATGGAGCTATGCGCCCAGCGGGCCATGTCACTACTTGGGCTGAATTCAGTGAGGCTTTCCGTGAACATCACATTCCGGAGGGTCTCATGGACAGTAAACGTGAGGAATTTTGCAATTTCACCCAAGGCCGACTCTCTGTGGATGCTTACAGCAGGGAGTTTGGTAACCTCGCACGATATGCAACTGAGGAAGTTTCTACTGATGCCAAGAAGCAAGCAAGGTTCCGTAAGGGACTTAGTCCTGAGCTTCGCCGCGACCTCCGTCTGCATGAGTGCACATCTTTTCAGAAGCTTGTTAACAAGGCCATCAGTGCTGAAACTGGTCAGACTGATTATGACGCAACACGCAAGCATGGCCGTGACATGGGTTCCTCATCCGGTGCTGGTCCTCAGAAGCGCCGCGTGTGGGTGCCCAACACCGCCCTGCCACCTAGGTTCACACCGAGGCCATCTTTCCAGGCGCCTCGCCCTGTTCAACAGTCTGCTCCAGCCAAGCCCTATGGGGGTCCAACCAACAATGCTCCTCCACGTACCAGTTCCGTGACTTGTTTCAAGTGTGGGGAATCTGGCCACTATATGCGTGAGTGTCCCCAGACCAACCCCAACCAATCTGCTAAAGCTGTTGGCCGTGGCAAGCCGACAGGGAAAGTGTTCCACGCCAAGCCGGCCACCGCTACACGTGGCCATGTCAACTGTATCTCTGCCGAAGAAGCTCAAGAGGATCCCAACGTCGTTCTTGGTACGCTTCTTGTTAATTGCCACCCGGCATCTGTTCTTTTTGATACAGGAGCCTCTCATTCTTTTATATCCGAAAATTATGCTCGTTTGCATAACATCACATTCGGTGATATGCCAACCTCTATGGTAATTCAAACTCCGGGATCCAAATGGCAAACCTCTAGAGTAAGCCATGGAAATGAAATCCAAGTCGACAGACTAGTTTTCCTCGCATCTTTGATAGCTCTCAAATTTTCAGATATTAATATCATTTTGGGTATGGACTGGATGTCAGCTCATCATGCCAAAATTGATTGCTTCTCTAGGACTGTTCAACTCATTCATCCTTCGGGGAAGATAGTCAATGTCCTGACCCGATTAGCCAAGCGACAATTATATTCTCTTAACGCCAGCCCTTTGCCAGACTTTGAGGACGTCCCGGTAGTCCGTGACTTCCCGGATGTCTTCCCAGAGGAATTGCCAGGTGTTCCACCTGACAGGGATGTTGAGTTCGTAATAGACCTCATTCCAGGAACCGTTCCGATTGCTAGAAGACCCTATAAGATGGCACCACTAGAACTAGCCGAGCTTAAGAAACAACTCGATGAGTCCTTGAGAAAGGGTTTCATCCGGCCTAGTTCATCTCCGTGGGCTTGCCCCGTCCTCTTCGTCAAGAAGAAGGATGGTACGGACCGGATGGTTGTAGATTATCGACCTGTCAATTTGGTCACAATCAAGAACAAATATCCGCTCCCTAGGATCAACGACCTGTACGATCAGCTCGCTGGATCCTCAGTCTTCTCCAAGATGGATTTGAGGTTGGGCTACCATCAAATAAAAATCACAAACGGGGACATTCCTAAAACGGCCTTTGTTACTCGTTATGGCCAATACGAGTACACCGTCATGTCCTTCGGTTTAACCAACGCTCCAGCCACCTTTTCTCGGTTAATGAACTCAATCTTCATGGAGTATTTGGATAAATTCGTCGTAGTTTATCTCGATGATATACTCATCTACTCCAAGAACGAGGAAGAACATGCCGAACATCTAAGGCTAGTGTTGAAGAAACTTCGAGAGCATCATCTTTATGCCAAATTTTCTAAATGTGAATTTTGGTTGTCAGAAGTGACCTATCTGGGTCATGTAATATCTGGTAAAGGTATTGCTGTTAACCCTGAGCGAGTTCAAGCCGTCCTTAATTAGACTCCACCTGAATCGGTCAAGCTAGTTCGGAGTTTTCTAGGCTTAGCGAGTTATTGCCGTCGCTTTGTCGAAAACTTCTCCAGAGTTGCCAAACCTCTAACCGAACTCCTCAAGAAAGATAAGAAGTTCGAATGGACTCCACAATGTGAGCACAGCTTTCAGGAATTGAAAAGACGCCTGACTTCTGCTCCCGTACTGGTACCGCCAGACTTCTCCAAGGACTTTGTTACCTACTGCGACGCCTCGCGACAAGGACTAGGTTGCATTCTCATGCAAGATCGACACGTAATTGCCTACGCTTCACGGCAATTGCACCCACATGAGGAGAATTATCCTACTCATGATCTAGAGCTTGCAGCCGTAGTCTATGCACTTAAGACCTGGCGACATTACCTCCTCGGTAACCGTTGTGAAATATTCACTGATCACCAAAGTCTGAAGTACATTTTCACCCAACCGGATTTGAATCTCAGGCAAAGACGTTGGGTTGAGTTGATCACAGATTTCGACTTAGGAATAACTTACACCCCAGGGAAAGCCAACGTCATGGCTGATGCGCTAAGTCGTAAATCTTATTGTAACAACCTAATGCTACAACAAAGTCAACCGCTTCTCCATGAGGAATTTCGGAAGCTTAACCTTCACATTGTTCCTCAAGGTTTTCTTTCCACCTTGGTGGCAAAACCTACCCTTACGGATCAGATCATCAAAGCACAGAAGGTAGATCTGGGAATTTCCCGCATCAAGAGAAACATCAAGAAAGGAATTGCGAATTGTTTCTCCATTACTGATCAAGGGGTCGTATACTTCGGGAATCGACTAGTGGTTCCCAAGGTGCGAAACCTGAGGCGATTGATCCTTAAGGAGGCTCATGAATCTCCTCTCACCATTCATCCCGGTAGTACTAAGATGTATCAGGACCTACGCCAGAGGTTCTGGTGGACTAGGATGAAGAGAGAAATTGCTCAGTATATTGCTAATTGCGACGTCTGTCGTCGTGTAAAAGCAGAGCATCAACGGCCTGTTGGCACCCTTCAACCCTTAGCTATTCCTGAATGGAAATGGGATAAAATTGGTATGGATTTCATTACCGGTTTTCCCAGGACCAAGAGAGGGAATAATGCTATCTTCGTCGTTGTCGATCGTCTTTCCAAAGTAGCCCATTTCCTACCTGTTCGTGAGAGTATAACCGCTAGTCAATTGGCAGACTTATACATCTCCCGGATAGTGTCTCTCCATGGTGTTCCTTTGGAAATTAACTCGGATCGAGGAAGTCTTTTCACCTCTCGATTTTGGGAAAGTTTCCAAAATGCTATGGGAACCCGTCTCTCCTTTAGCACCGCTTTCCACCCTCAGTCGAGTGGTCAAGTGGAACGCGTCAACCAGATTCTAGAAGACATGCTTCGAGCCTCTGTTATCTCATTCGGAATGGATTGGGAGAAGTGCCTTCCATTTGCCGAATTCGCTTACAACAACATGTCACATCCCTAGCTTCTGGTGCTGCCTGGTGTGTGCATCATGTTTAAATTCTGAAATTTGAACTGAGGGAAATTGGAAGCCTCAAAACCCTAAATAAAGAGGGGCAAGAAACCCTAAAATTGCAATTAGTAAATCCAAAATGCCCTAGAAATAGCTCTGACAATTTTGGCAAGAGTTATAAATCAAACCAAAATTTTGGGACATTTCTAAGGAATTATTGGGCTCTGATTTTAAATCAATATTTTATTTGAATTTGGAGTTATATTCATAATATATAATGAATATATTTTCAAATGACCTGAGATATTTTTGTTATGTGTGGAGAAGTCCATTAAGTGACTTAAAAATATCCAGGGGAGTTTTGGCACTATTTTCAAATTCTGTTTGAATTAAAATTCAGTGCCAATTAAATAAAACAGAACAAAAATAGAAAACAGTAAATAAAAGCAGAGAGAGAGAACTTACCTCAGCTTACCTGTCAGCCCACCCGGCCCAAACCTACCCGGTGGCCCAGCAGAAGCCGGCCCAGCCCACCACTGCAGCCCTCCGTCGTCTTCCTCCCCTCGCCCCAAAGCAGCTGCGTGCTCGCACGCGCACGGCCGCGCGGCCACCTCCTGCTTGCCGACGAGCCCCTGGCCGCGTGGACGACTCCCGCAAGCCGTCCCGATCCCGCTGACCGTTTCGCTCACTCTCCCCCCTCGACCCTCCCTCCTCTGCTCCCTCTCTCCCTCCTGGACCGAACGGAGCCGCCGTCACCGACGAGCTCCCTCGCGGCCACAGCCACCCCCTCGCTCCCTCTCCACACCCCTGAGCTCCGTCCCGACCCCATGAAGCTCCACCACGACGCATGCGACGCCGGGTGCCCTATAGCCACGCCATCACCGCCATCTTCATCGCCACGGCCGGCAATCGCCGCCGTTCGATTCGCCACCGACAGGACGTCCCCGAGCCCACTTAGCGTCTCGTCCGACTCCTCGTGAGCTCCTCTTCTCTTCCCCTCACTCCCCGCACCTGATTTCGTCCCCTAGCTCCTTCTTCCACCACGGCCGAAGCTCGCCGCCGCCGTGCCTCGTCGCCGTCGTGGCAAGAGCCACTGGAGCTCCCACCTGAGTGCACCATCGTGCTCAGAACGTCTCCACGAGCCCGTTGCCTGCCGCAGCTCGCCCTCTCGTGCCCCCTAGTGGTCGCCTGTGTCTCACCCGAGCTCCGACGGCCGCAACCGAGCTCGCCGCCGTCGACTGCGGCCACCCCAGGCCCGGAGACCACGACCATCCGACGCGCCATCGCGCCAGCTCCCCGTAGAGCCAAAGGGCGCACCGAACGGTGCAGTATAGACGAAACCCGAGCCACCCCGGTGCGTCTCCGCCGCGTTTTGGGTCGTCGCCGGCGAAACTCCGGCGACTGCCGACGTGGCACGCTTAATTAGCGCTAATGACGCCATAACCAACCCCCTAGGCCACTGACTGTGGGCCCCACCCCTGGTCAAACCTCAGTTAGCGCTGGGTTTGACCGGGATTAGCTCCTGTGTCACTGACGTGTGGCCCCCACACGTCAGGTTTGACCTGGGGCGCCCAGTTGACCCTGCTGACGTCACTGTGACGTGGGGCTGACGCAATAAGTATTTTCTGGATTTAAAAATAATCAGGAAATTCCAGAAAATAGCTAAAACTTCTAAAATTCATAGAAATTCAACCGTAACTCCAAATTAAATAATTTATATATGAAAAATTATCAGAAAAATTCAAGGAATCCATCTGTACAATTTTCATGCATGTTAGAACAACTTATCACTACTGTTTAGGACAAATGAAGTGAATGACATTTAAATAACCACATATGGAGTTTGAATTTGAATCTTGGATTCAAACCAACTTCATTTAATCTGGTTTTAGGTGCATTAGCCCAAAACACATTCATATTGCCATGTCATAGCATGCATCATATTGTGCATTGCATTGATCGTGTTTTTTCTGTATTTGTCGGTAATTGTCCCCTCTCGATAGACGTGTACCGACGATGTGATCGATGACACCGATGAAGAGCTATATTATCTTCAGAAGTGCCAGGCAAGCAAAACCCCCTTGTTCATTCCGATAAAATCCCACTCTCTCGCTCCTGCTCTCTTTTACTGCATTAGGACAACAACGATTTATTTGATACTTGCTGCGGTAGCTGAACCCTTTATCCTTTGCATGACCTGTCATTGCCACAGTAAATAGATGAAACCCACTAGCATGAGTAGGAGTTGTTTGAGCCCTGATGTTGCCTACTCATTCATGCTTGTTTGTCATGCCTGCTACTGCTTAGAGTTGAGTCAGGTCTGATTCATCGGGGATGAATCAGAGGCGTGTGAACATGTCCCAATGTGTGTGAGCTAAGTGTGTGAACACGATTTGGTAAAGGTAGCAGTGAGAGGCCATGTAGGAGTACATGGTGGGTTGTCTCATTGCAGCCGTCCTCAGGAACTGAGTTCTGTGTTTGTGATCCATGATCAGTTACTACCACACATTGGGCTCCGGGCGCTCCAAGCTCTCTCGACTTATTAATCAACATGATCTCTGTCCAGGAGTTGCAACTAGTTTCTGGTGTTTGTAGGTAGTGTTAGTAGTCTACCAAGTGGCACCCGGTACAGGTGGGCTTGGGACAGACTAGGCACAGTGGCCCGGTGTACCAAGTGGCACCCGGTTGGTGGGCTTGGGAACCCTGCACACATCGTTTGGGGCCGTAAGCGACACCCCGGCTGGATCTCCTTGCGGATGGAACCCGAATAGGCGATAAACCTGGACTAGAGACTTGTTCGGTTAGTCAGGTCGTGGCCGACTCCCTCGCCCGGCTTCCGCTTGAAGGTTGCCGAGGTACATGACGTGTACAGGGCGATAAGTGGCGAAAGCGTGTGTGAAGAAGTACACCCCTGTAGGGTTATCATCATCTATTCGAATAGCCGGATTCCTCGGATATGGAAACTTGGACCCCTTGTACAGTTCATAGACAAGTGAAAGTGGATAATCTAAAACATGCAAGATAAGCGTGAGTGCTATGGATGGCGTTCTCGTAGGGAGACGGGAGTGGATCCATAGTGGTGTATTGATATGGTGAATATGTGGACTCGTGTGCGCCACCTCAAAGGAGTTACTTGCACTCGTAGTTCAGGATAGCCACCGAGTCAAAGCTGGCTTGCTGCAGTTAAACTCCACCGTCCCCTTGTTGATAATGATGCATATGTAGATAGATCTGATGTAAGTCTTGCTGGGTACATTTGTACTCACGTTTGCCTATTTTATGTTTTTGCAGAGAGACTTCAGTCTCACTAGTAGTTCCACGTGGACTTCGACGTTTAGCTTGTTACCTCAGCTACGATCTTGTGCCCTCGACAGGATCTGGTAGATAGTCAGGCTTCTCAGCCTTTTTCATTTATAGTTGTCTGTACTCAGACATGTTAAGCTTCCGCATGTGCTTTGACTTGTATGCTCTGATTGTTGGGTCATGAGACTCATGTTTGTAATATCTCGCTCCTCGGAGCCTATTGATTAAATACTTGAGTCGTAGAGTCATTTTGTGATGCCATGTTGTACTGCACATATCGAGCATATTGTGTGTATGTTATTGAAATGCTTGGTATGTGTGGGATCTGACTATCTAGTTGTTTATCTCTAGTAGCCTCTCTTACCGGGAAATGTCTCCTAGTGTTTCCACCGAGCCATGGTAGCTTGCTACTGCTCCGGAACACTTAGGCTGGCCGGCATGTGTCCTTCTTCGTTCCTGTGTCTGTCCCTTCGGGGAAATGTCACGCGATGAATACCGGAGTCCTGTTAGCCCGCTACAGCCCGGTTCACCGGAGTCCTGCTAGCCCAGTGCTACAGCCTGGATTCACTCGCTGATGACCGACACGTTCGATGCTGGGTCATGGATGCCTGTCCCTGTAAGTTTGTGCCACTTTGGTTTTACGACTAGCCATGTCAGCCCGGGCTCCTTACCATATGGATGCTAGCGACACTATCATATACGTGTGCCAAAAGACGCAAACGGTCCCGGGCAAAGGTAAGGCGACACCCGTGGGAATACCGTGCGTGAGGCCGCAAAGTGATATGGGGTGTTACATGCTAGATCGATGTGGCATTGAGTCGGGGTCCTGACAGCGTTGGTATCAGAGCTTGACTGCCTGTAGGATTACCAAGCCAAACTGGTCGAAGTTGAGTCTAGAAATGCTTTAGTTATATGTAAGGGAATTGATTGTGGGATGGAACGTAAGGCTCTTTTTACTCCTTATACCTTATGCCCTTCTGATCTGAGTCATCTTATCTTTCCTACGCGGATTAAGAACTAGGCTATCTCTTCTTTCTATCAGGATCACGTGTTACTAATCCGTAGACTTATAAGATTGTTGGATTTAAGCTTGAGTTCAGTTTCTACTACTTCCGTACGTTAACTGTTGATCTCGAAACCTTGATATTGTGTTTCTGAGTGGTTATGCCACCATTTTTGTGAATGTCTCAAATCTTTTCTGAGCATTTACAGCCGTTATGCTGTCCGAGTCATCCCAGGTTTCTAAATAGTCGGATGCATTTGCAAATCCCTTCCTCCTGTTTCCGATGTGCCTTTGGTCAGATTAATCACACAAATCAGTGAGTTGAGGTACTTTATTGCCTTGACATATATGTTGGAGCTAGTATTATGACCCTAGGTGTCTTAGGGGGTCATCTAGTAATTTAGCCATGATTTGTGTTCCCAGTGTGATGTTTCTGGCCATCATTCTCGAAAGCATCCCGTGATGCTACTTAGTAGTAGGTATTCTATTCCTGGGTTCTTGAACCCGAGATTCACTCTACTTACTTCATGTTGATAGTAATTGCTAGCGCCTTTAGGATATTAGTAACCTTTGCGATAGTCCTTGAAGTCCGTGGTATCTTCTTCTTCCAGATACCATGAACTACTTATGGCAGAAGTTCCTCGTTGAACTGAAATATCACAACAGGATTATTCTTGAGGAGTTCTCCATTCATAAATCGTGACTCTGCCAGTTCTACCTTTCTGCATGGGTTATCCGGAAGAAATATGTTGAACTTGGTTCGACATACTAATCTATGCATCCACAACTCAGAAAATTATATGTTCCTTTGAGTTGTTCTCTTTAGTTGCATTCTGACCCTCGTCTATCAATTGATAGTCAAGAGTATGCGTGCGTTCGTTTATCGATGCCTATTACTCTTGTGGTCCGTCAAGCCATTCTATCGCAGAATGACTAGGAGAAACAAACTCCAGTACCTCTTCCATATCCAGGATTGGGTCAAAGAAGTTGTGCTCCGCAGATCAAATTGCTAATCCAGCTTTTGTTCTGTTCTACCTTGGAGTATTACCATCTTTATATCGGGATTGTTATAGGAATTGCACACCATCCTATGAACTCTTGGTACAGTGATACTTCTTGCCATCATTAGTCATTCCTCGGTCTTCGTGTTGATGCAACCGGAATACCGACAAATGAATTGTGATGTGTGAAATCAATACGCCTAGCAACCTCATTGCTGGGTAGTTCAAGGACAATAATTTCATTCTTAGTGTGTTGGTTATTGAATCATCATTCTAAGATTGATCGTGCTACCTAGTCCATTCTCCTGGTTCACTCCTCGATCGATGAGTTAGGATTATTTCAAATCCTTGCTCTATTGATCATATCGTCTTGCCCTGAAAAGCAAGATTGTTCTCGAGCTTAGTAACATACCGGTGGTTCGTGATTTTCTGAATATCTTCTCAGAAGTATTACTAGGTTGTCACCTGACCGCTATGTTGAGCTCGTGATCAAGTTGGTTTCTTGTGAACCACCTTCTCTCCAAGAGTCGGTGTTAGATATCCCTGAGCTAGTTGGTTAAGCTAAACGACAACTTGGAGGGTTGGAAGATAAAAGCTTGCCTGACTTAGTTCGTTCCAAAGGGATATTCTTGTGTAGTGTGTGTTGAAGAAAGATGATATCTTCATCGATTGGTCCCTGTGATCAGTTGCTGGACCTATTGTCTTATCAATCCTTTGATTTGAGTGTGGGCTATCGTCAAATCAAGTCAGAACCAACTATGTTCGTAATGTTGTGTTACTCGTGGTTGATCCCTCGAGCATACACCATTATATCTTTTGGGTCTGACCAATGCTATCACCGTGTTCACACGATGGTGGAAGTCCAGTGATATGGAAATTCCGATGAGTTGTTGTTGAGTCCATTGACAACATCCTTATCTCCTCCATGATGTTGTCGAACATTAAGTTAGTGTTGGAAACTTTTGAAAGCATTTTCTTCATGCTAGCTCATGAAGTACTTGTTTGATGAAAGGAGTGACTTCCTTTGATTCACGTGCATTTTGATGTAAGTTGCCGTCGTGAATTCGAGAAAGTTTGTTTTTGCTCCTTTGGAATCATCCCAAGTCGGTCATGCACGTGCGAAGAATTCTGTGGTCTGTTAGACTGATCATCTTCATTCCATATGTATATCCTAGCACACCAAGCCACTGATTGACTCGTTCAAGGAAAAGAAGTCTATGCTTGGGATCTAATCCATGGACTTGCGTAAAGACTTCGATATCCTCGATTATGGTTCCCCACCTGAACTCGGTAGTGATTAATTATAAGACTACTACATGGCCATGCCTGTCTGGGACAACGTGTCCACATGTTTGTAGCAGAACCAGCTCATGTTTTGGAGCTTACTATCATAGCTCACTCCCCGAGAATCCCGCAACATTATCTCGTCGATTTGTGTTGCAAACTTTCATTTTTCTTTCTAGACTTGATGAGTCTGGGATATCCTGACACCAACCAGATCTGAATCTCAGGCAGATGTGATGGTTGGAACATTTCCCAAGAATTATAATATTGGTCTCTCAATAACCGGCAAGGTGGATGTCGTGGCCAACACACCCATCCGGTAGACCTATTATTATAGTATCTTGTTTGAGGAAGTCGGCCACCTCCCCATAGGGATTTCGTAGGATTACTCCCTAGTTGCCCCTATGGATTTCTGTGTTCCGAAGTCCGACCTTTTTACTTGATGTTCTAGTTAGCAAACCATATCCATGAATGGGTTATACTAGCACGTCAAGGAGAACATTAGAAGCGGAGTGCTAAATGTCTCTCGGTCGATCATCCAGATTTTGTTTCCTTGGCCTCACTAGGGTGAAATCTGAGTTGATGTTATCTTCCTATGCATCTGCATCGTCCATCGTTGTTCATCATGGTGGTATGTTGTGTTGCCAGGATCCTTGCCACGGATGTGGTAAAACCTTGATGAATATGGAAATGCTCAAGTTCTTGAGAGCACGCACAAGCGCTAGGTGTTATCATCGGCACTAACTGGGTTTGCTCTCAGTTTCCTCGGCAATGCTATGATCTTTTCAAACAGTGAATTCACTCTCTGTTGTTGGGTTTTCCCCAGTTACCAGAATCATTCCCAGCATTTGCATTTTGTTCCTAGCTTGCCCCGCCAATGTGCCATTCTACCATGGGTCTCTTCCATCTCCGGTGATAAGCAAATTCATCCATTACGTTGTCTTCAACAAGGTAATCCACATCATCTAAGTCCAAGTATGCCATTCTACCGACCCCGCCAATCGATTGCTGTGATTTGCCTTAGGCTGATATAGAGGGTCTCAATGATCTCTATATCAAAGGTAATTCTTTTTGCCACTTAAGATAATAATCTATGAATCACCCTTCTCCAGGATGTTTCGTCGTGGTATCATGGCAATTCAACTCCTCGCTACGTTGACAACCGATCGCCACCTTCTTAAGTCTGGAATTGTTGTCTACCTAGTGAACCTCGTCACCTGCTCCACTCCATCCCTTTAGAGGTATGCTTCGTCTCTCAGCTCGAGAGATGTTGCTATGTCACATTCCGGGAGTTAATCCTGAGTTGTTCGACCTTCGAGAAGACCGATCCTTCCAGAGTTTTCCTTTCCTCTTCTTGTCATGATTAGCTGGAGTTCTCAGAGCAAGACGACAAGACAAAGATGGTGTTCAAATCAACGTTCATTTGAAGTGCAACCTGGATCATGAAGATTGTACTAGTTTGCGTTTCCCCTTCATCCTACCCTACGCTTGAATCTCGAGACGAGATTCTTGTTTAGTGGGGGTGAGTTGTCACATCCCTAGCTTCTGGTGCTGCCTGGTGTGTGCATCATGTTTAAATTCTGAAATTTGAACTGAGGGAAATTGGAAGCCTCAAAACCCTAAATAAAGAGGGGCAAGAAACCCTAAAATTGCAATCAGTAAATCCAAAATGCCCTAGAAATAGCTCTGATAATTTTGGCAAGAGTTATAAATCAAACCAAAATTTTGGGACATTTCTAAGGAATTATTGGGCTCTGATTTTAAATCAATATTTTATTTGAATTTGGAGTTATATTCATAATATATAATGAATATATTTTCAAATGACCTGAGATATTTTTGTTATGTGTGGAGAAGTCCATTAAGTGACTTAAAAATATCCAGGGGAGTTTTGGCACTGTTTTCAAATTCTGTTTGAATTAAAATTCAGTGCCAATTAAATAAAACAGAACAAAAATAGAAAACAGTAAATAAAAGCAGAGAGAGAGAACTTACCTCAGCTTACCTGTCAGCCCACCCGGCCCAAACCTACCTGGTGGCCCAGCAGAAGCCGGCCCAGCCCACCACTGCAGCCCTCCGTCGTCTTCCTCCCCTCGCCCCGAAGCAGCTGCGTGCTCGCACGCGCACGGCCGCGCGGCCACCTCCTGCTTGCCGACGAGCCCCTGGCCGCGTGGATGACTCCCGCAGGCCGTCCCGATCCCGCTGACCGTTTCGCTCACTCTCCCCCCTCGACCCTCCCTCCTCTGCTCCCTCTCTCCCTCCTGGACCGAACGGAGCCGCCGTCACCGACGAGCTCCCTCGCGGCCACAGCCACCCCCTCGCTCCCTCTCCACACCCCTAAGCTCCGTCCCGACCCCATGAAGCTCCACCGCGACGCATGCGACGCCGGGTGCCCTGTAGCCACGCCATCACCGCCATCTTCATCGCCACGGCCGGCAATCGCCGCCGTTCGATTCGCCGCCGACAGGACGTCCCCGAGCCCACTTAGCGTCTCGTCCGACTCCCCGTGAGCTCCTCTTCTCTTCCCCTCACTCCCCGCACCTGATTTCGTCCCCTAGCTCCTTTTTCCACCACGGCCGAAGCTCGCCGCCGCCGTTCCTCGTCGCCGTCGTGGCCAGAGCCACTGGAGCTCCCACCTGAGTGCACCATCGTGCTCTGAACGTCTCCACGAGCCCGTTGCCTGCCGCAGCTCGCCCTCTCGTGCCCCCTAGTGGTCGCCTGTGTCTCACCCGAGCTCCGGCGGCCGCAACCGAGCTCGCCGCCGTCGACTCCGGCCACCCCAGGCCCGGAGACCACGACCATCCGACGCGCCATCGCGCCAGCTCCCCGTAGAGCCAAAGGGCGCACCGAACGGTGCAGTATAGACGAAACCCGAGCCACCCCGGTGCGTCTCCGCCGCGTTTTGGGTCGTCGCCGGCGAAACTCCGACGACTGCCGACGTGGCACGCTTAATTAGCGCTAATGACGCCCTAACCAACCCCCTAGGCCACTGACTGTGGGCCCCACCCCTGGTCAAACCTCAGTTAGCGCTGGGTTTGACCGGGATTAGCTCCTGTGTCACAGACGTGTGGCCCCCACACGTCAGGTTTGACCTGGGGTGCCCAGTTGACCCTGCTGACGTCACTGTGACGTGGGGCTGACGCAATAAGTATTTTCTGGATTTAAAAATAATCAGGAAATTCCAGAAAATAGCTAAAACTTCTAAAATTCATAGAAATTCAACCGTAACTCCAAATTAAATAATTTATATATGAAAAATTATCAGAAAAATTCAAGGAATCCATCTGTACCATTTTCATGCATGTTAGAACAACTTATCACTACTGTTTAGGACAAATGAAGTGAATGACATTTAAATAACCACATATGGAGTTTGAATTTGAATCTTGGATTCAAACCAACTTCATTTAATATGGTTTTAGGTGCATTAGCCCAAAACACATTCATATTGCCATGTCATAGCATGCATCATATTGTGCATTGCATTGATCGTGTTTTTTCTGTATTTGCCGGTAATTGTCCCCTCTCGATAGACGTGTACCGACGATGTGATCGATGACACCGATGAAGAGCTATATTATCTTCAGAAGTGCCAGGCAAGCAAAACCCCCTTGTTCATTCTGATAAAATCCCACTCTCTCGCTCCTGCTCTCTTTTACTGCATTAGGACAACAACGATTTATTTGATACTTGCTGCGGTAGCTGAACCCTTTATCCTTTGCATGACCTGTCATTGCCACAGTAAATAGATGAAACCCACTAGCATGAGTAGGAGTTGTTTGAGCCCTGATGTTGCCTACTCATTCATGCTTGTTTGTCATGCCTGCTACTGCTTAGAGTTGAGTCAGGTCTGATTCATCGGGGATGAATCAGAGGCGTGTGAACATGTCCCAATGTGTGTGAGCTAAGTGTGTGAACACGATTTGGTAAAGGTAGCGGTGAGAGGCCATGTAGGAGTACATGGTGGGTTGTCTCATTGCAGCCGTCCTCAGGAACTGAGTTCTATGTTTGTGATCCATGATCAGTTACTACCACACATTGGGCTCCGGGCGCTCCAAGCTCTCTCGACTTATTAATCAACATGATCTCTGTCCAGGAGTTGCAACTAGTTTCTGGTGTTTGTAGGTAGTGTTAGTAGTCTACCAAGTGGCACCCGGTACAGGTGGGCTTGGGACAGACTAGGCACAGTGGCCCGGTGTACCAAGTGGCACCCGGTTGGTGGGCTTGGGAACCCTGCACACATTGTTTGGGGCCGTAAGCGACACCCCGGCCGGATCTCCTTGCGGATGGAACCCGAATAGGCGATAAACCTGGACTAGAGACTTGTTCGGTTAGTCAGGTCGTGACCGACTCCCTCGCCCGGCTTCCGCTTGAAGGTTGCCGAGGTACATGACGTGTACAGGGCGATAAGTGGCGAAAGCGTGTGTGAAGAAGTACACCCCTGCAGGGTTATCATCATCTATTCGAATAGCCGGATTCCTCGGATATGGAAACTTGGACCCCTTGTACAGTTCATAGACAAGTGAAAGTGGATACTCTAAAACACGCAAGATAGCGTGAGTGCTATGGATGGCGTTCTCGTAGGGAGACGGGAGCGGATCCATAGTGGTGTATTGATATGGTGAATATGTGGACTCGTGTGCGCCACCTCAAAGGAGTTACTTGCAGTCGTAGTTCAGGATAGCCACCGAGTCAAAGCTGGCTTGCTGCAGTTAAACTCCACCGTCCCCTTGTTGATAATGATGCATATGTAGATAGATCTGATGTAAGTCTTGCTGGGTACATTTGTACTCACGTTTGCCTATTTTATGTTTTTGCAGAGAGACTTCAGTCTCACTAGTAGTTCCACGTGGACTTCGACGTTTAGCTTGTTACCTCAGCTACGATCTTGTGCCCTCGACAGGATCTAGTAGATAGTCAGGCTTCTCAGCCTTTTTCATTTATAGTTGTCTGTACTCAGACATGTTAAGCTTCCGCATGTGCTTTGACTTGTATGCTCTGATTGTTGGGTCATGAGACTCATGTTTGTAATATCTCGCTCCTCGGAGCCTATTGATTAAATACTTGAGTCGTAGAGTCATTTTGTGATGCCATGTTGTACTGCACATATCGAGCATATTGTGTGTATGTTATTGAAATGCTTGGTATGTGTGGGATCTAACTATCTAGTTGTTTATCTCTAGTAGCCTCTCTTACCGGGAAATGTCTCCTAGTGTTTCCACCGAGCCATGGTAGCTTGCTACTGCTCCGGAACACTTAGGCTGGCCGGCATGTGTCCTTCTTCGTTCCTGTGTCTGTCCCTTCGGGGAAATGTCACGCGATGAATACCGGAGTCCTGTTAGCCCGCTACAGCCCGGTTCACCGGAGTCCTGCTAGCCCAGTGCTACAGCCTGGATTCACTCGCTGATGACCGACACGTTCGATGCTGGGTCATGGATGCCTGTCCCTGTAAGTTTGTGCCACTTTGGGTTTACGACTAGCCATGTCAGCCCGGGCTCCTTACCATATGGATGCTAGCGACACTATCATATACGTGTGCCAAAAGACGCAAACGGTCCCGGGCAAAGGTAAGGCGACACCCGTGGGAATACCGTGCGTGAGGCCGCAAAGTGATATGGGGTGTTACATGCTAGATCGATGTGGCATTGAGTCGGGGTCCTGACACAACAGCTATCAATCTAGCTTAGGGAAAGCCCCTTTTGAAGTTCTCTATGGACGACGGTGTCGAACACCCCTTAACTGGTCAAAAACCGGGGAAAGGCAATTCTTTGGCCCGGATATGATTCAGGAAGCAGAAGAGCAAGTTCGCATCGTTCGTGAAAAGTTAAAAACAGCCCAATC
The DNA here is from genome assembly GCF_002162155.2 of Triticum dicoccoides. Lineage (NCBI taxonomy): Eukaryota > Viridiplantae > Streptophyta > Magnoliopsida > Poales > Poaceae > Triticum > Triticum dicoccoides. The sequence continues at coordinate 490,974,888 of NC_041383.1, read as the reverse complement.
TCGTCAAAAGAGTCAATATGACCAAAAACATAAGGCTATGACTTTCGAGGTTGACGAGAAAGCTTACCTTCGGGTTACCCCTCTGAAGGGAACCCATCGTTTCGGTATCAAAGGCAAATTGGCTCCTCGTTACATTGGACCTTTTCGCATTCTCGCCAAACGAGGAGAAGTTGCCTACCAGTTGGAACTACCTCCGCACCTCTCCAGAGTCCACGATGTCTTCCATGTTTCTCAACTCAGGCGTTGCTTCTCGGATCCTATCCGTGGAGTGGACTACGAAACGCTTGATCTCCAAGATAATCTTACATATCGAGAGTACCCCATTCGTATCCTCGATCAGGCCGAGCGTACCACTCGACGTCATAATATCAAGTTTCTCAAAGTTCAATGGTCGCACCATTCTGAGGATGAAGCAACTTGGGAAAGGGAGGATCGTCTTCGACTCGAGTATCCCGCATTCTTCCCGGAGGAACCCAAATCTCGGGACGAGATTCTTTTGAGTGGGGGTGAGTTGTCACATCCTAGTTAGCCATGCATTAGAGTGTTGCATCATGTTTACTCTTTCATCAGAAACCTGAAATGGGGATGACAGAACCCCCAGTCCCCTCTGAAACCAACTAGGGTTTACTAAAAATATTTTCAATGAACCTGAAATGCCCTTCTAAAATGCCCATCATTTTTGTCTTGGTTCAGAACCTCTGCCAAAAGTGGTGCACATTTTCCTAGGCCATCTTAGGGTTTTGAATTAAATCATAAATATTTGAATTTGGGCATTTAAAATTATATAAAATACTTAAATGCTCAAATAACTCCAAACTAAAATGTTTCATGTTGGAAATAATCCAACTATGGACCAGGAGTAGTTTGGTGATTTTAGGAGTAGCCTAAGTATTTTATTTAATTCAACAAAGTTGCAGAAGTATTAAAAAAACAGAAAACAGAAGAAATGGAAAAAGCCTACCTGGCGCCCAGCACTCGGCCCACCTGCCGGCCCAGCCCAGCACCGCGCCAGCGAGCTGCTTGCCGGCCAGGCAGGCAGGCAGGTGCTCGACGGCGAGCACCGCATGGGTGCCACGCACCTGCTCGCCGCCTCGCTGCCTCCCTACCCCGGCTAACGCCGTGAATCGGCCTCCCTCTCTCCCTCGAACCTCCCAGACACCCCCTCTCCTCTCCAGCTCCTCTCCCTCGCTCTCCCACGCCATGGCCGACGCCATCGCCGCCACCCCCTCGCCGTAGCCACGCCCTCCGTCAACCCCACGCCGTGCCGCCGTGTCCAGGAGCTCCGCTGCCGTCCACTTCATCGAGCTAGCCGAGCCCCGTGTGCTCGTGCGGCCCGAGACCACCGCACCGACCTCGCCCGAGCTCGCCGTCGCCGGAGATCCCCTTCAACACCGTCGCCGCCTCAGCTCGTCCCCGACCCCGCCGGTGGCCTCTACGGGAGCGCTGTGAGCCTAGCTACCCCTCCGACCCTCCCTCTCTTTTTCCCGAGCCGTGTAGCCACCGCACGAAGATCACACGCACGCACCGCCGCGGATCTCGTCGCCGACGTGCTCCCGGCCATCCTCCGGCCAACCCGCGGTGTCCAACGCACTCACCACACTGCGTTAGGCCCAACCGTGCACATCCCGCACCTCCCCGCACACCCTAACGTCAAGTTCGTCTTCGGCCGAATCCCGGTGGCCGCCAAAGTCGTCGCCGGCGCCAACACCGGCCACCCCGACCCCAACGGACTCCACCAAGAGCTGCGGCTCGACCTCAGCTCCTCTCCAGTGGCCTCCGCGGCTCGTTTGGTTGCCGTAACGGCAAAAATCACTTCCGCCGCCGCGTCGGGCTCGCCGGCGGCTAAACGCCGGTGCAGCTGACCCAGGTTTGACCACGGGTGGGCCCTGGTTGACTCCCCTGAGTCAATGACAGGTGGGGCCCAGCCCTGTTAATTAAACAGGTTTAGTTTTAATTAAACTTTAATTAATTTAATCACCCTGACATGCGGGACCCACTGTCAGGTTTGACCCGGACGTGTTCCGTTGACCTGCTGACGTCACACTGACGTCAGGCTGACGCAATAATTGATTTTCTGGAATTATTCTAATATAGGAAATTCCAGAATATAAATTAAACTTCAAAAATTCATAACTTTTATTCTGTAACTCCAAATCAGACAAATTATATATGAAAAATGATCAGAAAAATCCAATCTATCCATCTGTACTATTTTCATGCATGACTAAACAAGTTAACTTGATGTTTAATGCAGAACAAAGAAAAACACTTTAAAGGGCCATGTTGAGTTTGAAATTTGAATCTTTGATTCAAATTGGTTCAAACCCTTCTGGTCTTAGTTGCATTAGCCCAACACACTCATATTGCTATGTCTCATGCATGCATCATATTGTTGCACATTATTTGGTAATGGTTGTATATCGGTGTTCTTGCGGCAGGATCTGCCCCCGAGGAGTACCGTGATTACCCTAACGAAGAACCGTATCAGTGCATCGAACCATCAGGCAAGCAACCAACCATTTGATCATATCGATACAATCCCATGTTCTCGCTCCTGCTCTCTTTTACTGCATTAAGACAACGCATTTCAAACTGCTGTGTGCTACGGTAGTTGAACCCACTTCCTCTGCATGACCTGTCATTGCCACAGTAACTAGATGAAACCCACTAGCATGTGTAGGAGTTGATTGAGCCATATGTGTGTGTTGTTCCTACCTTGCTATGCCTGCTATGCTTAGAGTCGTGTCAGGTCTGGTTCATCTGGGTGATGGGCTAGAGTGAAATGATTATGTCGGTAATGAGAGTGGTGTGGTGAACACGATTTGGTAAAGGTATCGATGAGAGGCCATGTAGGAGTACATGGTGGGTTGTTTCATTGAGGCCGACATTAAGCACTGAGATCTGTATGTTTGATTTAAGATTCAGCTACTACCATGCATTGGGCCCGAAACCAATGGACCCTCTCGACTTCTTATTCACCCTAGTTCTCTGTCCAGGAGTTGCAAGTAGATTCTGGTGTTTGTAGTATACTGGAGGCCGTGGACAGCGCTGACCGTAGGGGTGGGCTGTGATGCGGTAGGTACGTGGCACGGTGTACCTAATACCCGTTAGGTATCTCGGGAACCCTGTTCACATCGTTTGGGGCCGTGAGCGATACCTCGGCCGGATCTCCCCATGGATGGAACCCGAATAGGCGATAAACCTGGACTAGAGACTTAGGTGATTAGGTAGGTCGTGGCCGACACCCACGTTGGGCTTCCGCTTGAAGGTTGCCGAGTACATGTCGTGTAAACGACGGTAAGAGGTGAGAGCGTGTATGAAGAAGTACACCCCTGCAGGGTTAAAATGATCTATTCGAATAGCCGCGTCCGCGGTAAAGGACTACTTGGTTGCCTATACAGTTCATAGACAAGTAAATGGAAACTACTAAAAGCCTCAAGATAAGTGTGAGTGCCGAGGATGGCTCTTCCGTAGGAAGACAGAGGTGGATCCTCGGTAGTGTATTGAAGTGGTGATTAGTGGACTCGTGTGCGCAAAACCATTTCAAGTTGGAGTCTCGTAGGTTAGCCTAGCCAAGAGTCAAAGCTGGCTTGCTGCAATAACTCCACCAACCCTTCTTGATAATATGCATGTATGTAGGATCTGATGTAAGTCTTGCTGAGTACCTTTGTACTCATGTTGCTATAATTTATATTTTTTACAGAAGACGCTGCAACCCCTTCTGATGGGTTCTACGTAGACGTTGACATCAATGAGTAGGATAAGACCCAGGTGGTGATCCTGAGCTTGTGAAGGACCACGTAGTATAGCTAGGCTTTCCAAGCCTCTTTTATTTTACTAGTTGTCTGTACTCAGACAAGTTACTTCCGTTGCTGGTTTGTATGACTGTATGACTTGAATGTTGGGTCGTGTGACCCGTACCTTTGTGTATGTTATGTATGGCTCGCTGAGCCTTAATTAAAGTACTTGTGTCGTAGAGTCATGTTGTGATGCTTCGTTGTATTTGCACATATCGAGCATATTGTGTGTATGATTGAAATGCTTGGTATGTGTGGGATCTGACTATCTAGTTGTTTATCTTTAGTAGCCTCTCTTACCGGGAAATGTCTCCTAGTGTTACCGCTGAGCCATGGTAGCTTGCTACTGCTCTGGAACACTTAGGCTGGCCGGCATGTGTCCTTCCTCGTTCCGGTGTCTGTCCCTTCGGGGAAATGTCACGCATTGAGTACCGGAGTCCTGTTAGCCCGCTACAGCCCGGTTTACCGGAGTCCTGCTAGCCCAGTGCTACAACCCGGACCCACTTGTTGTTGACCGACACGTTCGAGGCTGGGTCATGAATGCCTATCCCTGTAAGCCTATGCCACTTTGGGTTTACGACTAGTCATGTCAGCCCGGGCTCCTTATCATATGGATGCTAGCGACACTATCATATACGTGAGCCAAAAGGCGCAAACGGTCCCGGGCAAAGGTAAGGCGACACCCGTGGGGATACCGTGCGTGAGGCCACAAAGTGATATGAGGTGCTAGAGGCTAGATCGATGTGACATCGAGTCGGGGTCCTGACAAGTCTGTTATCGGATGCATTACGTAAGCGGTACGCTCCTCCAGTGAGAACTTCATCAATGACGAAGAGACCTTCCCACTTGGGTTTCATCTTGTCCTTCTTCTTCTCCGGTAGGAGTAGAACGAGTTCGCCAATATTATAAGTTTTGGCCCGCACTTCTCTGCTTTGGTACCGTCGAGCCTACTGCTGATAGAATGCGGAGCGGGCTTTTGCGACGTCGCGCTCCTCCTCCAGGGCATCCAAGTTATCCTGCCGATCTAATTCGGGTTCCTTCTCTTCGTACATGCGTACGCGTGGCAAATCATGTATTATGTCGCAGGGTAGTACTGCTTCCGCGCCGTACACCATAAAGAATGGTGTATATCCGGTGGTGCGATTCGGCGTGGTCCGCGGCCCCCAGAGTACGGAGTCGAGCTCTTTGACCTAGTGTATGTCCGACTCTGTCAAGGACTGCACTAGTCTGGGTTTGATGCCTCTCATGATGAGACCGTTTGCCCGTTTGACCTGACCATTTGTTTGAGGATGGTAGACGAAAGCGTAGTCGAGCTTAATGCCCATTTTGTCGCACCAAGTTTTCACTTCATCGGCTGTGAAATTTGAGCCATTATCAGTGATGATGCTGTGGGGGACGCCGTATCGGTGTATGACCCCGGATATGAAGTCCATTACTAGTCCAAATTCGGCCGTTCTGACTGGTTTGGCTTCTATCCATTTGGTGAACTTGTCCACCTTGACCAGTAAGTATTTTTTCTTATGGCTTCCCCCTTTAAGAGGTCCGACCATATCCAGCTCCTAGACCGTGAAGGGCCAAGTTATGGGGATTATTTGGAGAGCGGTAGGGGGCATATGACTCTGATTGGCAAAGAGCTGGCAGCCAACGCAGTGTTGGACAAGGTCCTGTGTGTCTGCTCGGGCCGTCGGCCAATAGAAGCCTGTACGGAAGGCCTTGCTAACTAGTGCCCGAGCCGCGGCGTGGTGCCCGCCCAGTTCGGCATGGATTTCAGCCAAGAGCTGCCGCCCTTCCTCTTCGGAGATGCACCTTTGGAGCACTCTGGTCGCACTTTTCTTATAGAGTTCCCCTTCATGGACTTTGTAAGATTTAGAACGCCAAACAATGCAACGTGCTTCATTTTGGTCTTCAGGGAGCTCCTGCCTATTTAGGTAGGCCAAGAAAGGCTCAGTCCACGCGGCGATTACAGCCAGGATTTCGTGGGCCGAAGATGTTATTTCGGTGGTGGAGCCTCCGATTATGTCTGATAGTTCGGAATCTGGGGGTGTATTCGGATCCATGCCAGTATTGCCGGACTCCCCTTCCCATACCACAGATGGCTTGAACAGCCTTTCCAGGAATATGTTAGGTGGGACAGGGTCGTGCTTAGCGCCGATGCGGGCGAGGATATCCGCCGCTTGATTGTTTTCTCGAGCCACATGGTGGAATTCGAGCCCCTCGAACCGAGCTGACATTTTGAGGACGGCGTTATGGTAGGCCGTCATTTTCGGATCCTTGGCATCAAAGTCTCCGTTTATTTGTGATATTGCAAGGTTTGAATCCCCGCGTACTTCTAGGCGTTGAATGCCCATAGAGACTGCCATCTGAAGACCGTGCAATAGAGCCTCGTATTCGGCTGCATTGTTGGAGTCTGTGTATAATATTTGAAGGATGTACTTGACCATGTCTCCGGTGGGAGATGTCAGGACTACACCTGCTCCCAATCCAGCCAGCATTTTAGAGTCGTCAAAGTGCATGATCCAGTTAGAGTATGCACCGTACTCTTTAGGGAGTTCGGCTTCTGTCCATTCGGTGAAAAAGTCAGCTAGTACTTGCGACTTGATGGACCGCCGTGGCTTGTATGTTATGTCGAACGGAAGGAGCTCAATGGCCCATTTAGCGATCCCGCCCGTAGCGTCGCGGTTATTTATTATATCATTGAGTGGTACTTCGGAGGCCACTATGTCCAACACTCTTGGAAGTAGTGTCGTAGCTTTCGAGATGCCATGAAGACCACGTATGCTATTTTTTGATAGTGTGGGTATCGGGATTTGCATGGGGTGAGGACCGTGGATACGTAATAAATCGGCTTCTGTAGCGGGAATTTGTATCCGTCAACCTCTCGTTCGACGACGAGAACTGTGCTTACCACTTTATGTGTTGCAGCTATGTACAGTAGCATAGGTTTGCCGATATTTGGCGCTGTTAGGACTGGATTATTGGCCAATAAGTTCTTTATTTCGTCAAGTCTGGCCACGGCTGCATCCGTCCACAGGAAGTGTTCGGTGCACCGAAGAAGGTGGTAAAGAGGTAATGCCTTTTCTCCTAACCTGGAGATAAAGCGGCTCAAAGCAGTCACGCATCCGGCTAGTTTCTGGATGTGCTTGAGGTCTGTTGGTATAGCCAACTGCGACAGAGCTTGTATTTTTGCCGGGTTCGCTTCAATTCCTCTATTGGAATGATGAAGCCCAACAACTTTCCAGAGGGGACACCGAAAATGCATTCTTCCGGGTTCAGCCTGATGTCGTATGTTCAGAGGTTATCGAACATTAGCCTCAAGTCATCTATTAGGGTTTCGACGTGTCTTGTTTTTATGACCACGTCGTCCACATACGCCTCCACTGTTTTGCCGATTTGCTTTTCCAGGCATGTTTGAATCATGCGTTGATAGGTTGCACCGGCATTCTTAAGCCCGAAAGGCATAGTGTTGAAGCAAAAAGGGCCATATGGCATTATGAAAGCTGTTGCAGCTTGGTAGGACTCTGCCATCTTTATCTGATGGTATCCAGAGTATGTGTCGAGGAAACACAGCGAGTCGTGTCCTGTTGTGGCATCGATTATTTGATCAATGTAAGGGAGGGGAAAGGGATCCTTGGGGCAAGCCTTGTTGAGGTCTTTGAAGTCGACGCATAGGCGCCAGGATTTGTCCTTCTTTGGTACCATTACCAGATTTGCGAGCCAATCCGGATGCTTGATCTCTCTAATGAATCTGGCCTCGAGTAGCTTGGCTAGCTCCTCCCCCATGGCTTGTCGTTTGGGCTCTGAAAACCGCCTTAGAGTCTGCTTGACAGGTTTGTATCCTTTAAGTATATTGAGGCTGTGTTCGGCCAATCTGCGTGGGATGCCCGGCATGTACAATGGGTGCCAGGCGAAAATGTCCCAATTCTCGCGTAAGAAGTCTCGCTGTGCGGCATCCATTACGGGGCTCAACTGTGTCCCAATGGAAGCTGTCTTCGTGGGGTCCGTTGGATGGACTTGGAATTTGACTATCTCGTCTGCGGGTTTAAATGAGGTGGACTTGGGTCGCTTGTCGAGTATCACGTCGTCCTTGTCCACGGTGGCACGCAGTGTTGTTAATTCTTTGGCTGCTAGGGCTTCGGATAATGCTTCCAAGGCTAGTGCTGCGGGTTTTGTTTTTGGCGTGGAGTGCGACATCCGGATCACTAGCTAGAGTGATGATTCCATTGGGTCCAGGCATTTTAAGCTTCATGTACCCGTAATGGGGTATAGCTTGAAAGCTCGTAAATGTGTCCCGCCCTAGAAGGGCTTGGTATCCGCTGCTGAAAGGAACCACTTGGAATGTGATCTCTTCGGACCTGTAATTCTTCGGGGTGCCGAATACCACATCGAGTGTGATTTTTCCCACACACCGTGCTTCCCGACTAGGGATAATTCCTCTGAAGGTTGTGCCGCTTTGTTTAATGCGGCTTTTATCAATTTCCATCTTTTTGAGTGTTTCTTTGTAGATCAAGTTTAATCCGCTACCGCCGTCCATGAGTACCTTAGTGAGCCGAAAGCCATCCACTATTGGGCTAAGGACCAGAGCGGCCGGTGCCCGGACGGTCTGGAATTGAGGTTCGTCACTCGCATTGAAAGTTATGGTAGTGTCGCTCCACGGATTTATTTTCGCCACATGGCAGATTTCAACGGGGCTCCGACGAGCTCGCTTGCGCCTATTGTTTGAGGCGAAAGTCTCAAAGACTGTTAGTACTGTATTGTGTTCTTTGGCGGGGTGTTGTTCTGCTTTATGGCTTACAAGGAGATCCTCTCCACTTTTTGCTACCTCCTGGAGTGTCCAACATGCCCTAAGTGTCGGGGGTTGGATACGACATATGCCAAAGGATGGCTTATCATCGTGGGAGCGAGTAGAACGTCGCCGGTGCCTGGAAGCGGGATGAGGCGAAGACATGCACGCCGATGGAACTTACCCAGCTTCAGGGCTCTCCTAGGAGATAACACCCCTACTGCTGCTCTGCGGGGTCTCCGCATGATCACTAAAGCAAAGTGACTACAATGGTGCTCCTGGAGCTGTTTCGGGAGGTAGGAGAGGGCAAGGCTAGCTCTCTCCTCCCTGGGCTATCTGGTCTATCTTTCTCTCTAGGTCCGAACCCTTTGCATGGGTGCCCCGGGGGGTTTATATAGGCCTACCCCCCGGGGGTACAATAGTAATCCGGCTGGGCGTGGGTCGCAGCCGTCTGCCTCTCAGGCTGCCATCCTTCCCGCCGGCTTCTGGGGCCCGCCGACTGGCGGGTCCCGCGGACAGGCTTGATACTATAGCGGCACTCCTGATGACGCAGGCTCGGTCATCGGGTCGTGGCAACAGTGCCGCTGTCTATCGGGCGATCACTGTCACCATTCCCCATCTTATCTGATTAATGGCTCGTGGGGCCCCGGGAGGAGTCGGCCGACTCTAGGGAGGCCGACTCCCATAGGTCCGTCTTCGGGTTGCCCAGGCCGCCTTCGGCCCACCCATTGACAGGCGGCCCCATCGCCGTCGGGTCGTACAGGCCAGCATCATGGGCACGGTGTACTGCATACTGTGGCTGAGATCAGGGCAGGCATGGCAACAGTGCCGCATCTCGCCGGAGATCTTCCAGCGGTACGTCTCACTGTAGCCATGCCGGCCCTTCGTAAGTAGGGGGGAAACGGCCATGCCGTGACCGTACCCCGCGTCGTACTTAGGGATAAGGGAGGAGTCTTGGGCCGACTCTCCATAGTCGGCCTCCCTGGAAGTCGCCAGCTTGGAGTCGGCTTATCTGGGAGTCGCCGTCTGGGACTCGGCATATCTTGGAGTCGCTCCTGGGACTCGGCCTGAGGGGCGCGGCCTGCCCTGATGTCTTGAAATGTCCTGGGGCTCGGGTTAGCCTACCCGTGGCCCATTACTCCGACAGTAGTCCCCGAAGCTGGTGAAACCCTGTGTCGCTGTATTGTGGGGCTTCAACAGCTTCAATCTTTAAAAGTCCAGACTCTGGGACTCGGCTGCCGTCTTCCCTTGGGCCGACTGTCGAAAGTCGGAGCTTCGGTGAAGAGCCTCAGTTCGAAAGTCGCGGCGGGAAGCAAGGCGGCGTGCCTGATACGCTTCCCCGCAGCCATTAGGGCGGTCCTATCGCGTGGCGCCACGTGGGGAGAACAGTCTGCCCGCCCACGCGCGTGACGGGACGGGCTGTCAGGCGGGGCCGGCCACTACCGCGCCTCGGCATACGAACGGATCCGTTGCGGCCGAGGACGGTTGGTTTTCCCAGGTCGTTACTGCGCGCAGTAATTTCGTGGGTAAATCGTGGGGCGGCGTGGGGCATCGTGCCCAGTTAATCCCACGCCCGCCCGCTCGGCTTCTCAGCCCGCAGGGCTATAAGTAGGCGGCGGGAAGCGGAGCGGCACAGCTCGCGCGCCCTTCTTCCCCGCTCCTCCGCTTCATCTTGCTTTCTCTCCCTCCTTCCTCCGCCGTTGAGCAGGAGCACATCATACCGTGGCAATGAGCTCTTCCTCCGCCGCGGCCCCTGCCGTGCGCTCCGGCGTATGGGACGGCTCGGAGGTAGAGGAAGAACACATCGAGTTCCTCCGCCAGACCCGCCGTCTCCCCAGCGCGGACCTCGTGCACGCCCGCGCTGCACCGGAGGGGGAAATCCGGCCGGCGCCGGAAGAGGGCGAGCGGGTCATCTTCCGCTCGCACCTTATGCGCGGCCTGGGGCTGCCAGCAAGAGGCTTCTTCCGCTCGTTCCTGGAGTTCCACAGCCTTCAGCCGCACCACCTCACACCGAACACGGTGGTGCTGCTCTCCGCCTTCGCCACTCTATGCGAAGGTTTCCTCGGCGTTCTCCCCACCATCGAGATGTGGGGAGAATTCTTCTCTTCTAAGCTTGGCACGCACATCGCCGGCATGCCGGCCCAGTGCGGCACCTTCATTGCGATGCGGCGCTCGACGGCCGACAACCCCTTTCCTCCCATCACGCTGATCAAGTCGGTGAAGATGTGGCAGCGCTCGTACTTCTACGTGAAGAACCTCGCCTCCAACGGTGACTGGGTCAACTTGCCGCCTTACAACGCCGCTCCCCTGACTGGGCGGCTCCCCAGCTGGTCTCACCGAGTCAAGATGCTGACTCCCGCCGGAGCCGCCGTCGTGGCGCGACTCCGAGTCTTGACGCAGTCGGAGGGACTCATCGGGGCCGACTTGCTGGCCCCCTTCGTGGCGCGCCGAGTTCTCCCGCTCCAAGGCCGGCCTCACCTGATCTGTCAGATGAGCGGCCTTCGAGACCCAAGTCGGATGAGCACCAAGGAGATGCCCCGCAAGGAGGTGGCGAACGTGGTGAATTACATCATGCACTGCGAGTACGAGGAGGACTGGCATTTCGGCAAGGAGCCGTACTCCCGTGACAACACTCCACCAGTGGTAAGTCGCGTCTCCCTGTTGTTTTGTCTTTTTTCCGCAGCCGACTCCGGCTTCTGACTCTTGTTAGCTTCTTCTCAACTAGAATCCTCTTATGCAGCCTGCCGCCGGCGCCATGAGACAGCCCCGGGAGTATGTTCCCGACCGCGCGGAGAGCGACATCGACGACCCCGACTTGGGGGCGGCAGCGATGGAAGCCGATGTCGAAGGCGGGGGAGGAGGAGCAGAAGGCGACTTCAGGCCCTGGGCCACCTTCGCCGACTGGCCTGATGACGACACCGAAGGCGAAGTCGCTCCGCGCCACCAGCTGAGGATCGGCCCGTCGGGCGCCGGCCCCTCCGCCGGCCAAGGCAGCGCGAAGAGGCGTCACGCCGGGCCGAGTGCGCCCGGCGGCAAACTAAAAAAGCTCAAGGGGGCGGCCACCGTGACCAGACGAGAGGAGGCGGCCGCGAAGGCCAACCGCTTCCGAAGGGAAGTGAGAAAGCCGCCGCTAGTATCCGCGTAAGTCTTTACGCTCTTTTATTTTCTTCGTTGAATCTTGTCTGAGTCTTCGTTTATATACTCCTTCCATTCTTCTTCAGGGCCCCTCTTTCCCTTGAGAGAGTCGCCGTCCCCTCCGTCATGGGGTCGGCAGAGACGTCTGCCAATACTCGGCGGCCCGACCCTGCCGCCGACCTCCGGGAGGCGACGGAGCGGAATGTGCGGGAGAAGCGCGAGGAGGAGGAGGCCGCGCGTTTGGAGAAGGCGGAGGCCGACAGGGCGGCCGCCTCCGCCCAGAAAAACTTGGATGATGCCGAAGCCGCCCTTGCGACGAGACGGCGCGCCGAGGAGGCCGCGCGTCGCCGATCGGCGATGCTCGTCCCCCCACTATCGTCTGCACCGCCGCCTCCGGAGTTCACGGGGCAGACCGGGGGAGCCGACACCGAGAACCCCGTCGCAGAGAAGGAGAGCGGTGAGGCCTCCATGTCGGACGCTCTCGTGCCGCCGCGCCACCTCCACCGCTGTTTGGGAGACCGCACGGCAAACAGCCGGTGGATCCGTCGGAGCCACCGGCCATGGACGAGGCCGAAGCGTGGCTGCTTCTCCAAGTCGCCTCGCCGGTGTGTTGCCGTCTTGAGAGGGCGACCTCGGCACCGCGACCTCGGGAGATCGGCGCTGCCAGCTCGGCAACTCTAGACGCCGAGGCCACAAGCGCCGCGCCCACCGGGTGGGTGCGCGGAGGCGGCACTGGGCCGCTAACTCAATTGCTCCTGGAAGTCCAGGCGAAGTTGCGGGCCGAAGGCGACGCCCTTCAAGCCTGCACCAGAGCGCACCTGGCCGCGCGAACGGCCGTCCAAGTAAGTTTCTTCTCCTTCTTGATTCTTTTTTTTCTCTGTGGGGGCGCGCCAGCGCACCCACTGGGTGTAGTCCCCGAGTTCCGGGGTGGCTGCTGAGCAGGCGGTTTGGAACTCCCTCTGGCGAGTTCCATACACTTACTTTGTCTTCAATGACTTATCTGCAGGAGTATCACAACCTCCGTGCCACTGCCTTCAACCGCAATGTTGAGGAGTTGAGCAAGCGGGCTGCTGACTTGTCGGAAAGCCGGAGTGAGTTCTTCTTCTTCGCGGGGACGCGCTGGCGCACCCGCGGGCTGTAGTCCCGGAGATTCGGGCCGACTGCTGAGCAGTCGGGCCGGATCTTCCCGGCGATTTTCTTTGCTGACGACTGATTTGTTTCCTCTTTTGTTTTTCAGGAGCCAACGCCGCTCTTCAGGAGCGGCTGGGCGAGGCTAATACCGCCCGTCGCGCCAAGGAGGAGGAGTGTGACAGGCTCGCCACGGAGCGCGCCCTGCTGGCGGCGCAGCTGGCCGAGCAGAAAGAGATGCTCAAGAAGGCGCAGGATGAGGCCGAGAAGAAGGAAGCCGCTCTCCTGGCCGAGTTCGAGTGCGAGCGCTCCTCCTAGACTGACAGGGAGGCGATGCTGACCTCTGGCTTCCACGAGATCGAGGATATTGTGGATGGTACGTTTCTTTCGCTTCTTCGGGCTTCCGACTATGTGTCAGGCCGACTTCTACTTTTTCGACTTTCTTCTTTTTTGTCTTTGGCAGACTTCTTCCCTGGACACTCGCAAGTGGTCCCTCTGGCCATCGAAGATGCTCGTGAGGCGTGAAGGGCGAATGGTGAGGAGATCGCCGTCAATGCCCCCCGAACCATTGATGAACAGCTCCTGAGCATTGAAGCCCGTCTTCGTCCGGCCCACCGGCAGATGCGCCGGCTTCAGTGTGCCGGCGCCCAGGCGGTTGCCGCTTTGTGGCCGGATATGCCGGCTCTGCGCACCGCCAGTTGGACCGCCGACTGGCTGGAAGTTGCTGCCGGCCGTCTTGAGGCCTGGAAGGGCTCCTCGGTCCGGGCCGTAGCGTGCCGGGCCTTGGAGTTCGTCAAGGCATGGTATCCAGGGCTGGACCTGGACCGTCTGGCCGCGTTCCGGTCAGAAGCCCAGGCCGAACTGGAGGCCGTGGAGGGCGCCCTTATCGAGCGTGCGGCGGCCATCGCCGAGTACACGGACACCAGCGTCTTCGTGCCCGAGCGGGCTGAAGGCGGCGAGGAAGTGCTGGCAGAGTGGTTCGGGATGAACTCGGAGTATGGCGAGGACTCGGCGGAGGTGATCGACTCCAGCACTGAGGAGGAGGACGAGGCGGAGGCCGAAGGCGAGGCGGGGGTGCCAGAAGACGGAGCAGGCGGCCAGCCTCAGCTCGACCGCGCCTCCAGCAACGAGCCGCGTCAAGAGAAAACGACTGCCGACGGAGGCGATCAAACCGAGACCGCCCAGCCGACTGCCCCGGCGCCTGACACCGCCATCTCCTCCGATCCTCGAATCCCGTACGTCGCCTCCTAGGCTGCTTTTTTCGCCTCTGTTTGTCTGTCTTAGTAATCTTTTGAAAACTTTGTTAGATTCGAACAATTCCACCCGTGGGGTGTATCTTGAACTTCTATTCGAAGATTCGGCCAAGGGCCTATGTAAATATTAATCTGCTTTCCGTCTTTCCTTGCTTACTGCTCTTTAGGCTTTTCCTTTTGCCGCCTTCCTTTAGTCGCTGCCTTGTCAGTCGAGCAGCCCTCTGCGGACTGTCGCTGGGTCAAGTGCTTGGCTACTTTGGGAAGGCAAGGACTTGGCCGGTTAGAGTTTCTTTAGCAAGTCGGATAGAAAGCGACATGCCGACTACCCAAGAGTCGGCCGTCCTTAATAGAGGCTAATAAAGACGGCGAGCCGGCTACTCATGAGTCGGCCTTCCGCTTCAGAAATGCTGGAGGCCGTCTTATGCTATGTTCGTGCTTTAGGTCCTTAGCCATTTCTCGTGTGGGTGCCCGTTCTTCCTCACTCCTGCCTGCCTCACAGTCGCTCTGCGAGCTGCGGCTTTGCCAGGAGGCGGATTGGGCACCGCACACTACTTGTCTGACTGCGGGAAGCTTCTCATAGCGCAAGGCGGCGAGTCCCCGGGCCGACTAGTCAGGCCCGGTGCCAAGCGGCTTGTAATGAAAGTAATGTACTCGGAGGCATAATTCTTATCGTACAGATAACAAAAAGGGCAGTCCCCGAGCTTGTCTCGGGGGGGCCAAAGTCTTAGTACTTTAATACAAAGGGGTAGTGTGATACATACTGCATCAACTGTAAAATCTTCGAAGAAGATTTGCATTCCACGGGTGCTCTGTCTCTTTGCCGGAATCGTCCCTCTTGCGCGCTCGGGGCTTCTGGGCATCGATCAAATAGTAGGCGTCGTTCCCTAGCACCTTGCTGATGATGAAGGGGCCTTCCCAAGGTGCCGACAGCTTGTGCTGGTCGGCTGTTCGCTGGATCAGCCGGAGCACAAGGTCGCCTTCTTGAAAAGATCTTGGCCGGACCTTCCTGTTGTAGTATCGACGCAGACTCTGCTGGTAGATGCTGGACCGGATGAGTGCCAACAGCCGGCCCTCTTCCAGCAGATCGACGCCGTCTTGACGTGCTTCTTCTGCTTCTTCCTCGATGTACATGGTGACTCGCGGGGAGTCGAACTCTATGTCCATTGGGATGACGGCTTCTGCGCCATAGACGAGGAAGAATGGTGTGAAGCCGGTTGACTTGTTTGGAGTCGTGCGCAGACTCCAGAGGACGGCTGGCAGCTCCTCAAGCCAACAGCCGACAGATCGCTCCAGCGGTATGACGAGTCGAGGCTTGATGCCGGATAAGATGAGGCCGTTTGCTCGCTCCACCTGGCCGTTTGACTGCGGATGGGCAACGGACGCTAAGTCCAATCGGATGCCCTGTGTCGCGCAGAAACGGGCCAAGGCGCCTTTGGCAAAATTCGTGCCATTGTCGGTGATGATGCTGTGTGGGATGCCGTACCGAGTTGTGATGTCAGCGATGAAGGTCACTGCAGTCGGACCATTCAATTTCTTGATGGGTTTCACCTCCACCCACTTGGTGAACTTGTCCACTGCGACAAGTAGGTGAGTCAAGCCACCTCGTGCCGTCTTGAATGGTCCCACCATGTCCAGGCCCCAGACTGCAAAGGGCCAGGCGATGGGGATAGTCTTGAGTGCGGAAGCTGGCTGAAGTGGCTTGGAACGGAAAATCTAGCACCCCTTGCACTTTTGGACTAACTCTTTGGCCTCTTCCAGAGCGGTTGGCCAGAAGAAACCGTGCCGGAAGGCTTTGGCGACGAGTGCCCTGGAGGCCGCGTGGTGACCGCACTCGCCTTCATGGATGTCTCTGAGGATTGCATGGCCTTGTTCTGCCTCGACGCAGCGTTGGAAGACGCCGGTAACGCTGCCCCTGACCAGCTCTCTGTTGACTATGGTGTAGGCTGCTGCTCGGCGTTGCACCTGCCGAGCCAAGATTTCATCAGTTGGCAGCTCTCTGTTTACTAAGAATCTGAGGATGGGCTGGGCCCATGAAGGTGCTGCTATTTCTTCAACTGCCACTAGCGCGACTTGGATAAGGGCGCCCGGGCTGGGAGGCGGCGGGTTGGAGTCCGCAACTGGAGCAGTCCCCGGGCCGAGCTCTGGAGTCTTCGATCTTGCTACTGCAGTCCCCGGGCCGGGTTCTGAAGTCCCCGAGCCGGCTTCGACAGTATGTTTCTTGGAGTCGGATCCGTCCTCCTCAGGCGGAGCCGGCACATAGATTTAATCTGATTCTGGTGACGGCTTGATAGAAGGCTTGAGGAGGCGCCGGAGGGCGACACCAGATGGTATTGCCTGGCGGGTGGAGCCGATTCGTGCCAAGGCGTCTGCTTGGTCATTGTCGTTCCTTGGCACGTGGAGGAACTCGCACCCCTCGAAGTATCCGCTGAGTTGCTGGACGAGGAAACGGTAGGTCACCATATTTGCGTCCTTGGCGTCCCAATCGCCAGATGATTGCTGGACCACCAAGTCAGAGTCGCCATAACACAGGATCCAGCGAATGCCGAGTTCTTTGGCAAGCCGGAGCCCGTGGATGAGCGCCTCGTACTCGGCCACGTTGTTGGAGGCGGCAAAGTGGATCTGTAGCGCATATCTGAGCTTGTCGCCCTTGGGGGAAGTGAGGACGACGCCGGCTCCCAGGCCGGTGCGCATCTTGGAGCCGTCGAAGTGCATCCGCCAATGGGTGGAGTCGGGCGCTGGCGGCAGATACTGGGTCTCGGCCCAGTCGACGAGGAAGTCGGCCAGTGCTTGTGACTTGATGGTGGTGCGGGGCTCGTAGTAGATGGTGTAGGGAGCCAGGTCGATGGCCCATTTGGCCACCCGGCCAGAAGCATCTCGGCTTCCAATGATCTCGGCCAGTGGAGCTGTGCAGACCACAGTGATTGGATGCTCCTGGAAGTAAGGCTTCAATTTCTTGGCGGCAAAATGCACGCCGTAGCACATCTTCTGGTAATGGGGGTAGTTCTGCTTGGAGGTCGATAGCACCTTGCTCAAGTAATATACCGGTCTCTGGACGGGTAGCGCCTTGCCTTCCTCCTTGCGCTCGACTACAATGACCGTGCTGACTACTCGGCTGGTGGCGGCAATGTATAGGAGCATCGGCTCTTTGGGGGTCAGAGCCGCCAGCACAGGGGGAGTAGTCAACATCTTCTTTAGTTGCAGAAAAGCCTCGTCCGCCTTGGGAGTCCACTCAAAGAAGGTCGTCTTCTTCATGAGCTGATACAAGGGGAGAGCCTTCTCTCCCAGTCGACTGATGAATCGGCTGATGGATTGCAAACAGCCGGTGAACTTCTGCACATCTAACAGTCGTCTGGGTGCCTCCATCCTTTCGATGGCCTTGATCTTTACTGGATTGCACTCTATGCCGCATTCGGAGACCAGGAAACCGAGGAGCTGGCCGGCTGGTACTCCGAAACGCACTTCTTCGGGTTGAGCTTGATCTGGAATCGGCGCAGATTCTCAATTGTTTCCTTGAGGTCCTCCAGCAAGGTTCCACGCTTCTCTGTCTTCACCACCACGTCATCCACATAGACGTGGGCATTTCTACCGAGTTGCTTCAGGAGGCACTTCTGCATGCAACGCTGAAAGGTGGCGTCGGCGTTTCTCAAGCCAAACGTCATGGTCAGGTAGCAGAAGGCTCCAAACGGCGTGATGAAGGCGGTCTTCAGTCTGTCAGCCGGGTTCAGCTTGATCTGATGATACCCGAAATATGTGTCTAGGAAACTCAATAGCTCGCATCCGGCTGTGGAGTCTATCACATGATCAATTCTTGGCAGAGCAAATGGGTCCTTGGGGCAGGCTTTGTTGAGGCTCGTGTAATCAATGCACATCCGCCACTGCTTGTTCTTCTTCAGCACTAGTACTGGGTTTGCCAGCCACTCTGGAAAAAATACTTCCATGATGAAGCCGGCTGCAAGGAGCCGGGCTATTTCTTCTCCAACAACTCTTCTTTTTCTTCTGACAGGCGGCGCAAGGGCTGCCTGACGGGCTTCATATCAGATCAGACGTGTAATTTGTGCTCGGCAAATTCCGTCGGGACACCAGGCATGTCCTTGGGGGACCATGCAAAGATGTCGCGATTCTCACGGAGGAAATCGACGAGCTCGCCTTCCTATTTGCTGTCAAGGCCTGTGCCCATGACATCGTACCTCTCCGGGTGCTCCCGGTCCAACGGTATCTTCTTTGTTTCTCTGGCCGGCTTGAATGATCCTTCTGCTTCCGACTCCTTGGGGTCGGGCGATAACTCGGGCTGCTTGCCGGGCATCGCCACGACCCTATCAAGGAGCCGTTTCTCAGCTGCGATCACCAAGGACTCGGCCAGCCGACTGCTACTGCAGTCCTCGGGCCGGGTTCTAAAGTCCCCGAGCCGGCTTCGACAGTATGTTTCTTGGAGTCGGATCCGTCCTCCTCAGGCGGAGCCGGCACATAGATTTAATCTGATTCTGGTGACGGCTTGATAGAAGGCTTGAGGAGGCGCCGGAGGGCGACACCAGATGGTATTGCCTGGCGGGTGGAGCCGATTCGTGCCAAGGCGTCTGCTTGGTCGTTGTCGTTCCTTGGCACGTGGAGGAACTCGCACCCCTCGAAGTATCCGCTGAGTTGCTGGACGAGGAAACGGTAGGTCGCCATATTTGCGTCCTTGGCGTCCCAATCGCCAGATGATTGCTGGACCACCAAGTCAGAGTCGCCATAAAACAAGATCCGGCGAATGCTGAGTTCTTTGCCAAGCCGGAGCCCGTGGATGAGCGCCTCGTACTCGGCCACGTTGTTGGAGGCGGCGAAGTGGATCTGTAGCGCATATCTGAGCTTGTCGCCCTTGGGGGAAGTGAGGACGACGCCGGCTCCCAGGCCGGTGCGCATCTTGGAGCCGTCGAAGTGCATCCGCCAATGGGTGGAGTCGGGCGCTGGCGGCAGATACTGGGTCTCGGCCCAGTCGACGAGGAAGTCGGCCAGTGCTTGTGACTTGATGGTGGTGCGGGGCTCGTAGTAGATGGTGTAGGGAGCCAGGTCGATGGCCCATTTGGCCACCCGGCCAGAAGCATCTCGGCTTCCAATGATCTCGGCCAGTGGAGCTGTGCAGACCACAGTGATTGGATGCTCCTGGAAGTAAGGCTTCAATTTCTTGGCGGCAAAATGCACGCCGTAGCACATCTTCTGCTAATGGGGGTAGTTCTGCTTGGAGGTCGACAGCACCTTGCTCAAGTAATATACCGGTCTCTGGACAGGTAGCGCCTTGCCTTCCTCCTTGCGCTCGACTACAATGACTGTGCTGACTACTCGGCTGGTGGCGGCAATGTATAGGAGCATCGGCTCTTTGGGGGTCAGAGCCGCCAGCACAGGGGGAGTAGTCAACATCTTCTTTAGTTTCAGAAAAGCCTCGTCCGCCTTGGGAGTCCACTCAAAGAAGGTCGTCTTCTTCATGAGCTGATACAAGGGGAGAGCCTTCTCTCCTAGTCGACTGATGAATCGGCTGATGGATGCCAAACAGCCGGTGAACTTCTGCACATCTAACAGTCGTCTGGGTGCCTCCATCCTTTCGATGGCCTTGATCTTTACTGGATTGCACTCTATGCCGCGTTCGGAGACCAGGAAACCGAGGAGCTGGCCGGCTGGTACTCCGAAACGCACTTCTTCGGGTTGAGCTTGATCTGGAATCGGCGCAGATTCTCAATTGTTTCCTTGAGGTCCTCCAGCAAGGTTCCACGCTTCTCTGTCTTCACCACCACGTCATCCACATAGACGTGGGCATTTCTACCGAGTTGCTTCAGGAGGAACTTCTACATGCAACGCTGAAAGGTGGCGTCGGTGTTTCTCAAGCCAAACGTCATGGTCAGGTAGCAGAAGGCTCCAAATGGCGTGATGAAGGCGGTCTTCAGTCTGTCAGCCGGGTTCAGCTTGATCTGATGATACCCGAAATATGTGTCTAGGAAACTCAACAGCTCGCATCCGGCTGTGGAGTCTATCACATGATCAATTCTTGGCAGAGCAAATGGGTCCTTGGGGCAGGCTTTGTTGAGGCTCGTGTAATCAATGCACATCCGCCACTGCTTGTTCTTCTTCAGCACCAGTACTGGGTTTGCCAGCCACTCTGGAAAAAATACTTCCATGATGAAGCCGGCTGCAAGGAGCCGGGCTATTTCTTCTCCAACAACTCTTCTTTTTCTTCTGACAGGCGGCGCAAGGGCTGCCTGACGGGCTTCATATTAGATCAGACGTGTAATTTGTGCTCGGCGAATTCCGTCGGGACACCAGGCATGTCCTTGGGGGACCATGCGAAGATGTCGTGATTCTCACGGAGGAAATCGACGAGCTCGCCTTCCTATTTGCTGTCAAGGCCTGTGCCCATGACATCGTACCTCTCCGGGTGCTCCGGGTCCAACGGTATCTTCTTTGTTTCTCTGGCCGGCTTGAATGATCCTTCTGCTTCCGACTCCTTGGGGTCGAGCGATAACTCAGGCTGCTTGCCGGGCATCGCCACGACCCTATCAAGGAGCCGTTTCTCAGCTGCGATCACCAAGGACTCGGCCAGCCGACTGCTTTCGGCCGCGCAAGCGGACGACTTCCTGTAGTCGCCGGACACGGTTAGGATTCCCTTGGAACTCGTCATCTTCATCTTGAGGTAGGCGTAGTGGGGGACCGCCATGAACTTGGCCAAGGCGGGTCGGCTAAGCAGTGCATGATATGGGCTCTCAAGGTCCACCACCTCAAACCAAATTGGCTCTCGGCGGAAATGATCTTTGTCTCCGAAGAGGACATCTATCAGGATCTTGCCGATTGGTGAGCAGGAAAGGCCAGGGACGATCCCGTGGAACACAGTCCGGCCGCTCTGAAGCTGTCTTCGCTTGATTCCTAATTTCTCCATTGTATCCTTGTACAAGATGTTGATACTGTTGCCTCCATCTATCAATACTCGCGAGAAGCGAGCAGCCCGCCTATCTGTGGCGAGTGTGGCGCCTAAGACCAAGGCGTAGGAGCCTGGACTCGGCATCACTTCTGGGTGATCAGCTCTGCTCCAACTGATAGGCTTCTCGGACCAATGCATGAACTCTGGAGTGCTTGATGCAACCGCATTCACTTCTTGCTGTTGTTGGCGCCTACTGCGCCGGTCATCCGCTACACTGGTGAACACTACATAGGCTCCGTGCTCATCTGGGAACTCGTCTTGTATCGCGCCGACTGGCCTAACAGCCGGTTGCTAGGGCGGTGGTGGAGGAGGCGGCCCAGCAGGAGCGGGAGGGAGCAGGCCGTCCCCCTTGGCGATTCTGGTCAGCCAGTGGCATTTCCTGGTGGTGTGGTTTGACGGCTTCGCGCCGCTGTGAAACTTGCAGGGACCATCTAGAGTCTGATTGTAGGAGAAAGCCGGCAGCCAGTTGGACTTGCCGCCCTTCTGCCGCTTCGCTGAAGGCGGTCCCCCCAACTGCTGGTGCTCTGCCGTTGCCACTTGCCGACTGCTGGAAGTCGGCTGCGGGGCTTTGCGCTTCTGGTCATTCTGCTGTTGCCGCTGACTGGTGTCTCCAGCCGGAGTTCTTGGAGCCTGAGGGGCGACTTTGCCAGTTGTGCTGACCCGAATCTCCGCCTTCATGGAGGAGTCGGCCATGGCATACTTGTCCGCTGTGATCAGCAGCTCATCAAGGGTCTCCGGCTCGTCGCAGAGGAGCTTGTGCTTGAAGAGGGTGCCTTCTCTGCACCCGGCAGTAAAGTACTCGATAGCCTGCACCTCGTGCACGCCCTCGCAGGAGTTCCGGAGTTCGCCCCATCGCGTGAGGTAGTCGCGGGTAGACTCGTCAGGGCCTTGTACGCACAAGGAGAGCTGGCGTGGCTTGGGAGGTCGCTTGTACGTGCTCGTTAAGTTGCGGAAGAAAGCCTCGGTGAAGTCGACCCAGCTATTGATGCTGCGAGGCTTCAGACTGTTTAACCACATCCGGGCCGAGCCCTAGAGCATGAGCGGGACGTATCTTACGGCAACACGCTTGTTGCCGTTCGCTATGTTGACGGCTGTGGAGTAGTCGATCAGCCAATCTTCCGGCTTCACGGTGCCGGTATATTTGGGCGTGTCTCGGGGGAGCGTGAACCCTTTGGGAAAAGGCTCATCCCGGATGCGGGGTCCAAAGCAGGGGGGACCCAACTCGTCTTCTTCTTCCAGCGCCAGGGATCGGTGGAGTCGGTCGATTCAGTGGCGGGCGTCGTTCTCTCCAACTCCCTCTCGGCGGCCAAGGCGGTCGCCGAGAGTCGGATGTTCCACGGGCGGCGGGGAGACTTGTCTTTCTCTGCGAGAAGGGGGAGGCAAGTAGTCGTCCCGCCGTTCTACCGCTCTTGGGCGGCCGTCTTGGTCGCGCTCGATGGTAATGTGAGTCCGACTGCGGCTGGCAGCCGGCTCCTTGTCCTTCTTCCCACGGGCCCCGCCAGTCGGCGTTCGAGACGTCGCACCTTGGTCTCGGCGAGGCGGTGGGTCGTCGTTTTGGCGCTGCGACGCCTCGGCGCGGCAGCCGGCATCATTCTACGCGGCAGCCGCGTCAAGGAGCTACTGAACTCGCTCCGTCATTATGCGGCGCTCTTCGCCTTCGAAGTTGTCGAGCTCGTCTGCTGCCGCCTAGGCAGCACGGATATTCTCTGCGGGCGTGGCATACATAGGGCGATCAGCCCCGAGGAGGTTGGCGATTGCCGCGCCGCGCTGTCGGACCGCGCCTAGGTGGCTAGGCCCGGTTGGAGCCCGCGAGCCGCCTACGGCGCGATCCATCTCTCGTTGGAAAGCTTCTGAAAAGCGCCTCATGCTTGCCAGCTTCTTCACGCCCTGAGCTGAAGGCAGAGCGCCTCCAGCGTCCCGGCGTCGGCGTCTTCCAATCGGTGCTGCAAGGTCTCGCAGGGCTGCGTCAAATGGGTCATGCGCTCCTTCACCGGAGCGCTCGCCGTGCTCGAGGACGAGTACCTCAGTGACGGTGCTTCCGCCGCTTCCCGCGTACGAGAGCGGCTCGTCGTAGACCACCACATTGGTGGGGAACGCGTCAAGCGACGTGGTGTCGGAGTCGACCAGCATCGGGTCGGTGGATCGTATGGACTCCAGGTCCATGGCAGGCTCGCCGGCGACGTGGCGTTGGTCGAGGAGGCCCGCGAGGAGGCTCTCGGGGCCACTCGTGCCTGCGTCGGGCGCAGGCTCATCGGAGAGGCAAACCTCGCCGACAAGATCGACGAGGCAGCTGGCTGCACAGGCGATCTCAGCGCCGTGTAGCGCGTCGGCACAGACGCCGTCCGGCGTGCCGGGCTGGCTGTGCTCGCCGGGGAGGAACAGGGTTCCCGTCCATAGCAGATCTCCGGACGACGGTGCACCTCGCCCCACGGTGGGCGCAAAATGTCGGGGGTTGGATGCGACATATGCCAAAGGATGGCTTATCATGGTGGGAGCGAGTAGAACATCGCCGGTGCCTGGAAGCGGGATAAGGCGAAGACATGCACGCCGGCGGAACTTACCCAGCTTCAGGGCTCTCCTAGGAGATAACACCCCTACTGCTGCTCTGCGGGATCTCCGCATGATCACTAAAGCAAAGTGACTACAATGGTGCTCCTGGAGCTGTTTCGGGAGGTATGAGAGGGCAAGGCTAGCTCTCTCCTCCCTGGGCTATCTGGTTTATCTTTCTCTCTAGGTCCGAACCCTTTGCATGGGTGCCCCGGGGGGTTTATATAGGCCTACCCCCCGGGGGTACAATAGTAATCCGGTTGGGCGCGGGTCCCAGCCGTCTGCCTCTCAGGCCGTCGTCCTTCCCGCCGGCTTCTGGGGCCCGCCGACTGGCGGATCCCGCGGACAGGCTTGATACTGTAGCGGCACTCCTGATGACGCAGGCTCGGTCATCGGGTCGTGGCAACAGTGCCGCCGTCTATCGGGCGATCATTGTCACCATTCCCCATCTTATCTGATTAATGGCTCATGGGGCCCCGGGAGGAGTCGGCCGTCTCCAGGGAGGCCAACTCCCACAGGTCCGTCTTCGGGTTGCCCAGGCCACCTTTGGCCCACCCACTGACAGGCGGCCCCACCGCCGTCGGGTCGTACAGGCCGACGCCGTGGGCACGGTGTACTGCATACTGTGGCTGAGATCAGGGCAGGCATGGCAACAGTGCCGCATCTCGCCGGAGATCTTCCAGCGGTACGGCTCACTGTAGCCATGCCGGCCCTTCGTAAGCAGGGGGGAAACGGCCATGCCGTGACCGTACCCCGCGTTGTACTTCGGGATAAGGGAGGAGTCTTGGGCCGACTCTCCATAGTCGGCCTCCCTGGAAGTCGCCAGCTTGGAGTCAGCTTATGTGGGAGTCGCCGTCTGGGACTCGGCATATCTTGGAGTCGCTCCTGGGACTCGGCCTGAGGGGCGCGGCCTGCCCCGATGTCTTGAAATGTCCTGGGGCTCGGATTAGCCTACCCGTGGCCCATTACTCCGACACTAAGGCTATGGCTTGGTGTTGTGTCCAGCGTACCGTGGAGTTTACATGGCTCGTTGAGCCATTCTTCCAATACGGTTCCACGCCCTGGAGTGGGCTTCGACTTCTTGGGGATTGGATTGGCCAACTTACAAGAGTTCGCCCATTTAGCTCGAACAAAGGTATTGGTGAGAGCCGGGCTATCCCAAAATTCTGTTTGGGTTTTCCAGGCGCTTTCCATTGCACAGTATTTCTTTACTATGGTTGCCAAGTCAGCAAGGTGTACTATGTCACGGCGACTTATAGCATTAAGGATTCCTTTGTCCGTACAGTTTTTGCAGAAGAGTGAGACTGCGTCCTCCTCACGACAGTCCATGACCTTATTTAGCATAAGGAGGAATCTGGCCCAGTAGCGATGTACTGTCTCATGGGGCTCTTGTCTGACATGGGAGAGACGGCTTAAGCACGGGTGGGTGTTCGTGGCTGAATCTGGATTCTGATCCGGCCTAGGGCCTAGGGGCAGGGAAGCCTCTGAGTTCGACAGCTCGGGGTCTGGGATGCTGCCCAATTTTTCCCACCGAATACCAATCCTAAGTCCGGGATCTGGGTTATGTCTTCCCTTGAGAGGGAGTCTGGCTCAGGGAGCTCGGTGATTCGGACATGATTCGTCCTCAAAATAGAGGGGTAATCCGTATGTGGTTGCTCCATTACCGCTATCTCATGGGTGGCTGACAGGGATTTAATGTCCCTTTGGTTGGGTTTAAGCCCGATCTGGTCATAGTCCGTAGCGATTCCCAAAGTGGTGATGCGATCCAGGAGCCCATTCAGGGAGGAGAGCTCTATCGGATCCATCTGTTTGGCGAGTTCCGAATTGATGCGAAGGTTATGCATGACGACCCGAGAGGCCATCGTTGGCGTGCTAGCCGATGGGGCGGCCATGATGAAGCCGCCAAGTCGGAGAGTTTGGCCTACAGCCAGCGCTCCCCCAGAGGTAATGTTGTCCTTGACAACGAGACGAGCCATCGAGCCTTGCAGCGACGACATAGAGGAACTCTCAATGAAAGCACCAATGTCGGTGTCAAAACCGGCGGATCTCGGGTAGGGCGTCCCGATCTGTGCGTCTTAGGATGATGGTAACAGGAAGCAAGGGACACAATGTTTACCCAGTTTCGGGCCCTCTCGATGGAGGTAAAACCCTACTTCCTGCTTGATTAATATTGAAGATATGAGTAGTACAAGAGTAGATCTACCACGAGATCATAGAGGCTAAACCCTAGAAGCTAGCCTATGATGATTATGATTGTAATTGTGATCAGCCTTCTAAGGACCAACCTCTCCGGTTTATATACACACCGGAGAGGGCTAGGGTTTACATGGAGTCGGTTACAAGGAAGGAAACACAATATCCGGATCGCCAAGCTTGTCTTCCACGCAAAGAGTCTCATTCGGACACGGGACGGAGTCTTGAGTCTTGTATCTTCGCACTCCAATAGTCCGGACGAAGTATATAGTCCGGCCGTCCGGATACCCCCTAATCCAGGACTCCCTCAGCTCTCTCGAACCTCGCAGCACCTAGAGCTAGTTCAGGTGCTCAAGAACACTGAATACATCCACCAAAGCAGGATCATAGGGTTTTACGCATCTTTGCGGCCCGAACCTGGGTAAATCCCTCCGTGTTGTCTACTAGTCCTGCTCTTCTCGCGATCCCCATGCCCCGCAACCGTAGAAGGGATTCCAGTGATCCCATAGGTGTCGTTTCCCACCAACATCTTTGGTGCGCCAGGTAGGGGGTGCGCAATCGCGAGGATCTGGCCTAGCAGTTGACCTGGATGTTCCTCATCGCCACGGCTCCGACCAAGAAGGCGGCGCTGCCTGTTGGCACGAAGGACGTCGAGGCAGCAACGAGAGAGCTAAGTCATGCTGAATTTTAAGACTTTCCCCTTAAAAATAAGGTTATTATCCTCGACGGTTCGGCCTGTTTATGGGAAGCCTGTATGCAGAGGGGCCCTCCTGCGATCGGCAACGCCCTTGTTCTGTTTCAAGTCCGCTCAACAGTTCAAGTGGCCGTGTCGAGAGAAGCAGGGTAGCCTTCCGCCATCGGCAACGCCCTTGGTTCTGACTCGAGTCAAGCTCGACAGATCAAGCGGCCGCGCCAAGGGCGGTAAGGTGCTTTGCCCAGCAACAAGCATGCTCGACAGGCTAATGAGGATCCGTCCTCAAAACGCTGCCCTGGGTTTACGTGCCGGCAAGCTTACCCAGTGATGTAGGGTGGACATACAAAGGAAAATCGAACAGGAGAATAACATGCATAGTTTCAGGAGTACTATAGAGTTATGTTACACAAATTTCCGCCGTGGTTCTAACTAAAGATAGCATTGTCTTGGTCATGAACCTGCAGCGGTGACGGGGAACGGGATGCCTAGTCCCGGCGCTGGCCCTCCACCCTCTTGATTTTGTCGATGCGGCTGAGGATGGGCTGGATGCGCTCATTGAGCGTCGCGGTGTCGACACCCTCCGGCAAGCTCTTCAGCACAGCTCCAAAGTTAAGGTCGGTGTGCCAATGCACGATATTGGTGAGCACCCTGGTCATGATCCCCCGGCAGAGTATCCGGGATTCCTCGGCCTGGGAGGCCGCCCGGTTGGAGTGAAGCCGCTTCAGCGCGCCGACGACCCTCTCGAAGTATATGTCCAGGTTGGTTTTGGGGCTCAAGCTCGCTTCTGGGGCGTACCCCATCTTCGGCATCCCCATAATAGCCAGCTGATCGGCGACCGAGTTTGCGACGGCGACAAGGCGCCCGAGCCAGCGTTTCTCGCCCGCCTTGTAGTCCTTGAGGTTGGCGGTCTCGTTCATCAGCAGCTGCTTTTCCATCTCCAGCTCCTTGGCCAGGATCCCCTCCCGGGTCATGGCCCCCGACAGCGTCTCCTTGAGCACTCCTAGCTTCAGCTTGAGGTCTTTAATGGAGGCATTGGCTTCGGAGAGCTCTCCAGACTTGCTGATGACCTCGCCCTGCGCCACCGTCAAAGCATCGTTGAGCGTATGCTTCTCCTAGGATAGATTCAGAGCTTGCTCCTCCAGCTCCTTCACCTTGCTGGCATGGGCCTGAGCCAGGGCGTTGAGTGCCTCCGGGTGCCTCCGCTCCAGCTCTTGGGTCCGCTGCAGGACGAGCTTGTGCACCTCCTCGCCCTTGCCGCAGAGCGTGGCGGCAAGCTTCTCCTCGCGCTCGGCAAGGTCCTCCTCCTGGGTCTTCAGGGCGGCCTCGGCTTCGTCGGCCAACCTCTTCGCCGTCTCCTGGGCCTTCTCAACGTCGGCCAGCTTCAGGGCGAGCTCCACCTCACGGTTGGCCAGCTCCCCTGGGCGGCCTTCAATTCATCCCGGGCCTAGCGGAACCAGTCCTGCGCCTCAGTGACGCGCCCCCCAAAGTCCTCCTCCATCTTCTCCACCATCGCTGTCCTGGACTTGGCCTTGTCCAGACGGGCGCGGTGGAGCGCCTGAAGCTTCCGGAAGCTGGCGCCCATGGCGTGGAGCGGCATCTCCTCCTGGGAGCCAGCGCCACCAACGCCCGGCTCATCAACAACCTCAAGCCCAATCGCGGCAAGCGTCTCCTCATCAAACACCTCTCCCTCAAAGGGAGCCCTGGTGCTTGGCGCGCCCAGGAGATGGACAAAGAGGTCGTCGCTGACCCTCAGGTACCTGCTGGAGCCAGAGGCGGCAGAGGAAGAGGGCAGGTTGTCAAACGCCACCTCCTCGGCAGTGGTCTTGCCGGCGTCCCCGGTAGGCCCCTTGCCGGGCTCTTCGGCGGGCCCCTTGGCGGCATCCTCAGTGGCGCCCCTGGCGCTCTCCTCGGCTGCAATCTTCTCCGCCTCCGTCGCGGCCTCCGCGGCGACATCCTTGATGGTGGTGTCAACGTCCTCCGAGGAGGGGTCTGGGCGCCAAGAAAGGGACAGGGCGAAGCCAAGATCGAAAGCTAATAAGGAAAATAGGAAAGGAAGAATGCAAGCAGAAGTGGAGAGAGAGTGGCTTACCCATGCCGGGCCGAGGGACGGAAGCCCCTTCTCCTCCAAGGTCTGGCGTCGAGGCAAAGCCGCCTCCTCGTCCTCCTCCTCCGACGAACCGCCGGTGGCGTCTTCGATGAGGGGAGCCCCGGTGTCGGCACCGCTGGCCTCCCCAGTGGCTGCTGCCCACCGGGCGAGCTCTCCCTCCTCCGCCTCCGCCGTGGCCTTGTCCACCACGCCACCGGCGCTGCCGGCCTCCCTGACGAGCTTTGCCTCCTCCGCGGCAGGCCTCGCCTCCTCCACCCTGGCGGCGATATAGTCCAGTTCCGTCGGAGAGGTGCCCTGGATAAGCCACGGCTCGTCGGTGACATATATCTCGTGCAGGGTGTCGAAGAACTCCTGCACCACGAGCCCATCTGGCTCAGCCCAGCTCGGGTCAAGGCCATGCGCGTTGAAGACCGGCATCATGGCGATGATCTCGTTCCAACGAGAGTTGTTGCTCAGCGGGACCACTCCCGCCGACAGCTTAAAGACAGGCTCCTTATCGACCTTGTCGGCCTTCACCGCGGCCCTGGCAAGCTTGCTAGACCGCTCGACCTCGCCCTCATCATCGACCTCGAGCTGGAAGATTCACCGGCAAAGATGGGCATGCCGCAACACCGTCAGGTTGTTGTCAAGGCCGGGGCGCAGCCTCATGATGTCGGCGGCGTTCGTGAAGAGCCAGGCCGGCCTCCCCTTGTCGTGCAGAGGAGCAATCCGGCGGCGGATGAAGTCCACCCCGATCATCTCGAGGGTGAGCCCGGCCTGCGTGAGTTGGAGAATCCTGGTGGTGGCGACCGTGAGCTTCGTGTCATCGGCGTCGACATCGCCTCAATCGCCGCCACGGACCGGCGGCTTCTGGCGAACCTCGCAGAATGTTGGCGGGTCCTTCTCCTCAATCCAGCACCAACGGCCCCGCCATTCTTCCCACCTCTCCTTCGTGGCGCCATCTGGGTACGCCCCCTTGGCCCTCGGGATCCAGCAATGGCGCCCCCTTTTTGGATCTGAGGGGAGAAATAATGACGGAAGAGCATCGTGCTGGGGTACACCCCGACGAAACCCTCGCAGAGATGGGCAAAGAGGGTCATGCACGCCACGGCATTCGGAGTAAAATCCAAGAGGCGGAAGCCGTAGGTGTGCATGATGTCCTTGAAGAAATCAAAGAAGGG
Source organism: Triticum dicoccoides (assembly GCF_002162155.2). Taxonomy (NCBI): domain Eukaryota; kingdom Viridiplantae; phylum Streptophyta; class Magnoliopsida; order Poales; family Poaceae; genus Triticum; species Triticum dicoccoides. Next base: position 490,945,151 of record NC_041383.1, on the reverse strand, counting down.
GGGACAGAGCCCGCAGGAGAAATAATTGACGAAGAAACGGTACCGATGCGGGGAGGGCCTGGCAGTGGCAGGGACGACGGTCGTGGCTGGATGCCCGGTCTCCCCCCCCCCCCCGTCTTCACGCCCCACAAATCCTTGAACATCTCCCGAAGCTCGGGCACGCCAACTGTCGAGGGGAAGTAGGCAGACTGCGCCCGCCACGCACCAGCTCACTCTCCGGCTGCTCCGACACGCCGGCATCCTTCGCCGCTCCCTTGCTCTTGGTGGACTTAGGTGCCATGGCGGCTGCGGGAAGCAAAAAATAAGCAGAGGCTGGTAGAAGCACAACGACGATGGGCGAAAGCAGAGAGGCTCAAGAAGAAGGGGGCGGCGGTTCTGAGATTGGAGGAAGGTGCAGGGAAGGGGCAAAGTGAGCAGCGCACCCATGGTTATTCCTTTTTATGGGGAAGGCGCGGGCCGCCTCCTTCCCCATTAACTGCGATGCGACGCATGCATGCAAGCGCTGTCCCACGCATGCCTCCCACGTCATGCGCGCGCACGACCCCCACGTCGCGCGTTCAACGCGGGTCATGGGGAAGCGCAGCAGACGAAACACTGGCCGCGGTAAATATCCGCCCCAACTGCCCGCCCACCGTTCTGGGCCTGGCCGAACAACATGCTGCGCTCATGTATGACCCAGGCCTGGGGGCTCCTGTTGGTGTACAAAAGTAGGGGCTCTCCTTTTTACCCCTTTACTTGTGCACGGCCAGTCAGAGCCTCCCGCCACGGCCACGCATAGACATGGCAGGAAAGGGAAGCTAGAGGAGAAGCCAAAGCCACAAGGCAAACAAAGCAATGACAAGGACCAAGGCCACAAAGATCAGATAGGCGTAGCAGGTTCCCCCAGCAAGGACCCTTGCCGGGGCAGCCTCAGCAGCCCCGGCAAGACCCTTGCCAGGGCAGCTCGCCCACGCCAGCCGAAGTGAGCCACCCTTGAGCCCACCAACACTAGACAAATGCGTTGGATAGGGCACGGGAGGCACCTCCGTGGTGGTATGTAGATATTTGTGAAGACATAGAATGCTCAAGATCAAATGAGGATAGCAACTATCCTCATCGAAGAAACCCACGAGACCCCCGGCAAGATCCTTGTCGGGGAAGTTAGCGCACAATGTCAAGGCCCTTGCCGGGCCACCCGGCAAGACCCTCGCCAAGCGCACTGGCGGGGCCACTGCCAGGCCCGCACCAGCCAAGTCTTCGCCACCGTTCGCATGCAGCTGCCAACCCAGCCAGCTGGGCAGGCGCCTGCATGGTAACATGCAACCCTTCGTGGAGGCTCCACCACCGCGCCATCTCTGCTGCTTGCCTGCCTACATGGCACTGCATGCACCATTGGCCGAGGCGCGTGTCAAAGCGAGGAGGAGCAGCAACGGACGGGACGGGCCTTGCTCCCGTCCCCAATAAAGCGAAGGGACACCTAAGCCTCGCATTAAATGCGTCTTGTCTTGTAATACCAGCGATAGGCTCGCAACGCTATAGCACTTTCGACCTCATGTGTGCCTGTCAGATTTCGGGTTCCGACAGACCCTCAAGGTTTGAACTCTGGGGTGCGTGCGGAGATCACACTTCCTGCCTACCTACGTCTCATCACCTCGCAAGGATCTAAACTACACGAAGAACAACACAAGGGACACGAGGTTTATACTAGTTCGGGCCACCATTGTCGTGTAATACCCTACTCTAGTTTGTGGGGTGGTAGATTGCCTCAGGGGCTGGTGATGAACAATACAAAGGAAGAACTCTCGCGAGGGGAGGAGTTCTTGTGGTGGTGGTGCTTCTTGAGAAGCATTGAATCCGGATCTTGTCGGTCTCTCTCTCTCTCTCTCTCTCTATTGATGCCCTCCCACTATGGTGGCTAGTCCTATTTATAGAGCGAGGCCTTGGTCCTCTTCCAGAATATTGAGTGGGAAGGGCGCCAACAATTGGCCATTTTGAAGGGGAACATCTAGTACACTTATCCTGGCTAAAGTCAGTCCTCGCTTGCCACAGACTCTGATGGTGACGCAGGCTTGGGCTCCACGATGACCTCCATCCCGCCGTTCTGCTGGTCTTGGTGTTGTTGCACCGAAATGGTTGCCTTTGCTTGATACTCTTGCCTGTGCTTGCCCCCTTTGAACCAAAGAGGAAACAAGGATTCTGCGCAGGCCGGCGCCCGCCTGGCTTCGGTCGTCATGGCTTGCATCATGGGCACCTCGTGAGGTACCCTGCCTTGATCTCCCCGCCTCCTCGCGAGCCAGCCTGACGAGGCTGTGCCCGAGGAAGCTTCCCGTCGTCCGCCCCGCGAGGCTTGGCCCCTTGCAAGGGTCTTGAGCATGCGTTGATGAAGATGGGCCGTACTGGGCCACTCCCTGAGCCACGCCGCAGGCCGCAGGCAGGCAAGTCTGGGTATCCCCGTTCCCAGAACTCCGACAGTAGCCCCCGGGCCCAAGGCGCGCCCGGACTTGGCTTAGCAAAGAAGTGAAGGGGCAAGTGCGAAGCGCCGCGGGCCCCATCAGCCTGTGGCCTTGGGCGCCGCGTGGCGGTTGATTGGACGTGGGCGTCCCTGCTTCCCCATGACGCATCGGCAACTGCACAGATTGACAAGGGAGGGGTACCCGGCCAGGCTTACCTTCTTTGCCTTCTCCAGTCATTGCCCAGATCCCCTTTTTCGCTCTCATCCTTCTCGCTTCCGAAATCCCCAGATCTACTCCAACCCTGCATCCTAGCAAGGCATGGTGCCTCGCCAGACCCCGGCCGGAGCTTGGTACTCGCCCGCTTTGGATCCTCCGAACGTGTCGGATAAGAACCTTGCCCGGATACGCCAGATGATAGCGGCGCAAGGCAACGACGGGGCGGCCGCGCTCAAGGTTGGTTCTGCCCTTCCCGAGGACAACAGAAGCACCTTCTACCCGCTCTTCGTGAGCGACATCGCCGCCGGTCTGGTGCCTCCCTTTTCCGAGTTCTTCTTTTCTGTTCTCCGCCATTACAACTTGCAAGCTCTACACCTCCATCCCAACTATGTTCTTCTCCTGGCGATTTTCGCCTACTACTGCGAGGCTCATGTTGGGGTAAGGCCCTCAGTGGCCTTGCTGCGCCATTACTTTTACCTCCGGGTTTCTCGCGGCCCCATCACTGCATGCGCGAGCTTCATTGCGTACTCCAACTCCAATGCTATCTCGAAGCCCGGGAAGAGGATTGAAGGCTTCCGGAGCAAGTGGGTCATGGTGGATGTTGGGCGCATCCAGCCCCGGCTGATCCTGCCCACGAGGCAGCCCGAGGCCGTCGACGCTTGGTCCAGCGTGGAGCTCGTCGATCCCCGCGCGAAGCCAGTGCTGGAGAGATGGACGCGGACCTGTGGCTGGGCAACATGGCGACGACGAAGCTGACCGGGGCGTCGCTCCTGAGGGAGTTCCTGGAGCACCGGGTGGCTCCGCTTCGGGAACACTCGCTCCCGCTGTGGAGGCTCGGGGGAACCAATGCCGCCCTTCGCCCGAGCTCCGCAGTCCTGGCCGACGAAGATCTGGCCGCGGTCCTCCAATACTTGGTTGGGGGAGACGTGGCAAGATTGGAGGGTGCTCCTGTACCCCTGTTCCTTTGGGATGATTGGGAGCAGGTGGTGAACTCCATGCCTACTTTCAACAGGGACGGTCCTGTGCCCGCGGAGGTTCCTGAGGACCTGGCGGCCTGGGCGACAGTGAACGTGTCCTCCAGCGACTCCGGCAGAGAGGAGGAAGAAGAGGGGCATGAAGAGGAGCCCGATTCTGAGGTGATCGACGGGGAGTCGAGAGAGCCCCTCCCTCGGATCAGGTCTCGCGCTCTTCGCCTCAGGCCGGACAACGATGAGGATGGCGACGAGCAAGGCGGTGAGAGCTCGCCCCTGATCTCGAAGAAGGACAGGAAGGGGCTGGTTCTTTGCGGGCCTGCTCCGGCTCCAAGGTGATCTGCAGACGTGCCTCCTGCTCCCGAGGCTCCTGAGGTTGACCCTAGCAGCCGGCTCTCAGGCTTCAAGTTCGGCCGGAGGTTGCTTGAGTCCGCGGGCGATGACTAGTAAGTGCTTGATTCTCATTTTGCTTCTTGCTTTGTTGCTGAGTCTTGTCATCCATATTCCTTGGCTAGGCCGGTGCCTGCGGCAAAAAAGCTGCAGGGGGCCCCTGAGGCTTCGTCCGGGGCAGCACTTCCACCCGTGGGAGAAGGGGGCGACAAGGCCCGGGCTTCTCCTGCCCGGTCATCCTCACGAGGCCAGGCGGGGCATGCTGGGGCGAGCTCATCCCCCATGGACCAAGCGACTCTCGAGGCGTCTTCGCCTGACGCCACTGGCGTAGTCATCGGGGCACAGAATGTCCCCACTCATGGTGCTGTGATCATGCTGCCGTCTTCTCCTCCTACTTCGCCAACTGCCGTTTCTCCGACTCCTAGTGTCCTGGATCATGCTGCTGCTGAGCTGAATCGGTTGCGAGGATATCTTCATGGCGCCGACCCTCGCTTGGTGGTCGGGCGCCTAGAGCTGGCCTCTGGCTGGGTCCGCTCTGATGCTTCAGTTCGGGCGGCGCTGGTTCAGGCCGCGATAGCTTGCGACGAGGAGAAGCAGGCCAACCTTCAGGCCAAGGCTGCTCGCGATGTCACCTTGGGTGAGGTCGCGGATGTCCGGGTCGCTTCAAGGCGCTAGAGAGCGAGCTGCAAGGCCTGCACGACCAGCTCGCCATGGAGGCCCGTGACCGCCAGGAGAAAGAGGAAGAGATGAAGGCTCGTGAGACTGCCGCCAAGGACCGGGATGCCGAGCTTGATGAACGCCATGGCCGCTTAGATACGCTAGAGCAGGCGTTGGAGGCGAAGAGGGTCGAGCTGGACGGCAAGGCGCGGGTCCTGGCCGAGGACCGCGTGGCCTTCGCGAAGCTGGAGGAGAAGGCTCGCGCCTTGCTGAAGACGCTTTACGATAGCGGCATGGACAGCCCGCTGGCTGACACCGAGGACGGCCCCGCCAAGTTGCTTCCCTTCCTGGTCCGCGTCCTTGAAGATGTCACCATCAGCCTTGGCCCCACGGCTAAGGCTGAGGCATATGTCCTTTCTTCTGCAGCACTGACGCGCGTCTTCACCCACGTCTACCTTCGTGATCCCAATGTTGACCTTGACAGCCTACTGGAGCCTGTGAGCGGCGAGCTTGCCGCTGCCGCTGCTGAGGCTGTGAAGGGTCGAGCGGAGGCTTTGCTGGCGAGGTTCCGTGCCTTCAGCACCAAGCCAAGGCGAGGTGCTGCCGATCCTGAGGCTCCACGAGGCAAAGCCGCCCACCTCAGCTCCGTCGCCAGTGATGGCACTGCCGGAAAGTGACCCCTTCGCGGCTCATGTCCTGTCTTTAGCTCCCGCAACATGCATCATGCCTCGTGGAGGCATTTAAACTTGTGTTTGGCGTTGTGAAAACAATCTATGGACTGTAATATTTGCTTTTGAATTCCTTGAGATTTGCATTTTTCCTTCGTACTTGCTTGTGTTCTACGTCGGTAGAGCCCGGCCCCGCGCATACCTCAGCCGCCGTTAGCCCCAACCGGAAACCAGGATGGGACCAAGGAGTGAGGGGCTACGTGACCAGTTAGGCTCCTGAGTCGCGATGCTCAGGAGTCCCCCTTGACGCGCGAATAGCAAGTAGGGGGGGAGATGTATGAACAAATTTACCGTTCTATGTCGGCAGAGCCCGGCCCCGCGCATACCTCAGCCGCCATTACCCTTTCGGAACTACGGGGTGAGGGGCTACGTGACCAGTTAGGCTCCTAAGTCGCGATGCTCAGGAGTCCCCCTTGATGTTCAAACGGCCTTCTTACCTTGGCTTCGCTCGGGGAGAGACGTGCGACGAACCAGGCCCGAGGGGCCTGGCTGGGTGGCGTGCGTCTGGGCATGACCCAGGCGTAGCCCCCGTGCCCAGCCCCCTCACGCGGCACTCCCGAGGGGAGGCGTTACGATGAGGCCAGACACTGAGCTCTGGGCTCCCTGAGGTTGATGCGGCCGGGGGCCACCCTCAGTTGTTTATCACCAGCTCGGAGCATAGCGCTTCCGTATATGTACGGGCATAGCCGGTCCTCGGTAGTGTCATCAGCTAGCACGGAGCATGGTGCTTCCACTGGTGCGTGGGAGGGAGCTCCCCTCCGGGAGGAGCCCCCGGGGCATGTACAGCCCCGACCTGACGCGTGGCTGGCACGGTAGGGCTTGACGAGGTGTTTCTGGGCACCCGTGAGCCAGCGCGGGACTCACGGGGCCCTACCTCAAGGCGGGTTGCGCCTAGCTCTGGGCCTTTACTTGTAATGTGCTCCTGCAAATTTGGTTAGATGCCGACGCTCTACGTCCTCAGGCCCCGGCCCTCGAACGAGCTCAGCCATCGCTGGTATGCCAAGTTGCGATGCCGTGGACAAGGCTAGGATGTGAGGGCTGGAGAGCCAGTAAGAGTCCATGAGTTGCGATGCTCAGGTACCCCCCCTCCTTTAACATGCAAGCAGCCAGCATGAAGGAAGAAGGGTGCCGCCACAAGTATCAAGTAATTATCATGGTGGGTCAAACCCACGACCTGAATAAATGCGAGAGGGATACATGACACTGGGTCATGCCCGAGTAGCTTGGGGATAATGCAGCCCGAGGGGCGCCCCCAATAAAGTAAGCTAAAAACATGAACAAAGGGGATACATGCTGCAGGGACGGACCCACGCGGCCAGGGAATGATGCAGCCCTGAGGGCGCTCCTAGCTGAAAATGAAACTCGAAGGATGTCACCTGATGATGTTGAAGATGAAGGGATGCTGAAGTAGCAGACGGTGTGCGCTGCGGAAGCCGATCTTTACGAGCCCCCAGGCCCAGGAGCCTCGGGAGGCTCCGGAGGCGCTGGCGGCTCCTCGCGGAACATCTCCATCTCTGCCAGGACTGTGGAATACCTGGCCGCTTGAGCCTCTAGGATGCTCCTCATGAGGCGCTGACGCACAACGACCACGTTCGGCAAGCCGTAAGGCATGCGAATATAGCTGTGGGGTGGACCTTCTCAGCTTCCCATGCGTGAGGGCCAGAGGCACTCCTGAGAGGCAGCTTGGTTGAGCCCTGGTACATCGATGCAGACGCGCAGCCCACCATGCTGGCCCGGATGGGGAGCTACGGTGGGTAAGCGGCGGCTGTCACTCATGACTCTTGACTCCTGCAGCTCCTGAATGATCTCGCTGACGAACTCCTGAGGGTTTGGACCTCCTTGCTTCGCTCCTTCCTGAGGGAAACGTGCTTTGAAACACGCCTCCAAGTGGTGACCGAGCGCCTCCCTCGTGATCTTAGCAAAGTCGATGGTCCTCCAGGAGAGAGCCCCCAAGCCATGCTCGAGGAGGGCGCCGGACGCGCCTTCTTATGCGACAGAAGGAGGCGCCCCCGCAACAGGCGTGGACCCTGAGGGGCCTGCCTCCCGAGGGTTCGGACCAGGCGATGTCTTCTTCTTCTTAGGGACTGCCTTGGGAAGCCTTCCGCTCCTGTGATCTGGGTCTTCAATTGACGCGGCCTGAAAAGCACGCTCCAGAGAACACATAGCATCTCTCTCTTCACAAGGCACCATGACGACTCCACCGCTTCCTGGCATCTTGAGGACATTGTAGCCGTGATGAGTCACGGCCATGAACTTGGCCAGAGCTGGGTACCCGAGGATGGCATTGTACGGCAGGCGAATGTGCGTGACGTCGAAGTCAATGAGCTCGGTGCGGTAGTTGTCGCGCTTCCTGAAGGTAACAGGAAGGCGGACCTGCCCTATTGGAACCGTGGAACCATCAGTGACTCCTGAGAAAGGCTTGGTTGGCTGAAGCTGATTGTATGGCACTTGGAGATTGTTTAATGTCTCGACGAACAGGACATTGAGCCCTGCTCCGCCATCGATGAGGGTCCTGGTGACTTGCACATTGCTGATGATTGGGGAACAAAGCATCGGGAGGACTTCGGTTGTGGCTGCGCACTTGAGCTGATCCATGAGCTGAACATTATGGCGCACGCTGACCATCTGAGGGGGCGTGTGGCCTCGAGCTTGGGGAGGACTGCATTCACTTCGCGAGCAAACTGTTTGAAGATGCGCTGAGAGGCTGGGGCCTGAGCACCGCCCAAGATGCAAGCGATTGCGCGCGGCTCCTGGAAGCCCCCAGCCCCCTCGTCCTGATGATGGTCTTCATTCCTCCTTGGCAGTGGTGGCAGTGGAGGGAGTTCCGCATTGCCTTGTGGGCGATCCTCGCGAGGCTGATCCCTCCAACCTCCCATGCAAGGCTGGTCCTGCCAGTGGTCCTCACGAGGTCGGTCATGCCACCCTTGGAGAGGGCTACGGTCTTCCCATCGTCCTCCACCTCTTCCTCCTCCTCGGTCATAGCCCCGGTCGTTGCACTCAGGGCGTCGGCCGGCACGCACGTCCCGCACGGCCTTGAGCTCTTGGCATTTGTTGGTGTTGTGGGTGTGGAGGTCCTGGTACACGCAGTACCGGCTGCCCTTGGATGAGTCAGGCTGATCCCTGCCTTGCTTGGTGTCCGGCTCTGCTGCAAGCACGACAGCCCCCTTGCGCTTCACGTCCTTGACCTTGGGCTTCTTCTCTTCTGGGTCGGCAGCCGGCAGCTCGAGGAGGGAAAGGCGTCCTTCCTCAGCCCTGGCACACTTGGTCGCCATGTTGAACAGCTCCAGGGAGGTGCACAGGTCTTCATGGATCGCAAGCTCCTCTTTCATCTTGACTTCACGCACGCCGTTGGAGAAGGCTGAGATGATGGCCTCCTCAGACACCCTGGGGATCTTAAGGTGAGCGTTGTTGAAATGTTGGATGAACTTTTGCAGGGTCTCTCCTGGCTGCTGCTTGATGCGGTGCAAGTCGCTCATGGCCGGGGGCCGGTCACGGGTGCCTTGGAAGTTGGCGATGAATCGGGTGCGCATCTCGTCCCAGGAGGAAATCGTGCCAGGAGCCAGGTTCAGGAGCCAGGTACGAGCACCGTCCTTGAGCGCCATGGGAAACCAGTTCACCATGACCTTCTTGTCCCCGTTGGCGGCTTCAATACCCAGCTCATAGAGCTGGTGGAACTCCGCAGGGTCGGTCGTGCCATCATAGCGCGGGGGCAGATCTGTCCTGAACTTGCCCGGCCAGGCCACGCTGTGCAGCTCGACGGTGAAGGCACGGCAGCCTGCAGTGGCCACGGGAGGCCTTTGGTGACAGAGAGCTTGATCTTGGAAGTCTCTGTGTGCTGCCGCCAGGAGCAGCGCGGGGTTTTGGCGCGCTGGAGCAGGAGCGCGGTCGTGACGGGCCGGTGCGGGGATCACACGGGCTGCTTCTTGGGGACGAGGGATCTCTTGGCAGCTCTTCACTTGCTGTGCTGGCGCCGGACGGAGTGGGTTCCGTCCAGGGGCCACGCGCCCTGGGGCCAAGGCGCCTTCTTGAGGGGGAGGCGGCTGAGGCACCCCCGAAGCTTCGTCGCCCGCACAGGGCGGGGCGCGGTGCAGCGAGAGGGGTGGCGCAGGGGAGCCCCCAGCAGCGCTGACGAGCTCGGTGATGCGGGCGAGCCACTCGTCATAGAGGTCGTCGACGGGACGGTAGTGCAGGAGCTCCCGCGCCAGGAGCAGCGCAGCGTGTGCGTCTGCTGGAGCGCAACGGGCATGGGACGAGGAACTGGCTGGAGTCAGCGACGGGGTGGCGGTGCGGCCTTCTCGCCGCACCGAAGGATGCAAGGACGACACCTGCTGCTCGTTCCCCGCCGGGCGACGGGGAACAGAGGCGGCACCTGCCGACGGGGGCCGTCTGGGGGAAGTGAGTGGCGAGAGCGGCCCGGCGCTCGGCGCGGGCTCGTCGAGCGTCTGACATGGATGCGACGGGCGGCGAAACACAGGGCAGCGGAAGGCGGATTCTGGTGCACCCCTACCTGGCGCGCCAAATGTCGGATTTCGGGTTTTGGCAGACCCTCAAGGTTCGAACTCTGGGGTGCGCGCGGAGATCACACCTCCTGCCTACCTACGTCTCATCGCCTCGCAAGAATCTAAACTACACGAAGAACAACACAAGGGACATGAGGTCTATACTAGTTCGGGCCACCATTGTGGTGTAATACCCTACTCTAGTTTGTGGGGTGGTAGATTGCCTCAGGGGCTGGTGATGAACAATACAAAGGAAGAACTGCCTTGCGAGGGGAGGAGTTCTTGTGGTCGTGGTGCTTCTTGAGAAGGATTGAATTCGGATCTCGTCGGTCTCTCTCTCCCTCTATTGATGCCCTCCCACTGTGGTGGCTAGTCCTATTTATAGAGCGAGGCCTCGGTCCTTTTCCAAAATATTGAGCGGGAAGGGCGCCAACAATTGGCCATTTTGAAGGGGAACATCTAGTACACTTATGCTGGCTAAAGTCGGTCCTTGCCTGCCAAAGACTCTGATGGTGACACAGGCTTGGGCTCCACGATGACCTCCATCCTGCCGTTCTGCTGGTCTTGGTCTTGTTGCACCGAAATGGTTGCCTTGGCTTTATACTCTTGCCTATGCTTGCCCCCTTTGCACCAAAGAGGAAACAAGGACTTTGCGCAGGTCGGCACCCACCTGGCGCTCGCCTGGCTTCGGTCGTCATGGCTTGCGTCATGGGCACCTCGTGAGGTACCCTGCCTTGATCTCCCCACCTCCTCGCGAGCCAGCCTGACGAGGCTGTGCCCGAGGAAGCTTCCCGTCGTCCGCCCCGCGAGGCTTGGCCCCTCGCGAGGGTCTTGAGCATGCGTTGATGAAGATGGGACGTACTGGGCCACTCCCTGAGTCACGCCGCAGGCCGCAGGCAGGCAAGTCTGGGTACCCCCGTTCCCAGAACGCCGATAGTGCCACTGTGGCAGCCTCTTTCGTCTATAAAAGGAGGCCCATGGCACACGGAGAAAGGATTCGGCTCTCTCGAACCTCTCTGCATGTAGAGCTAGTTCAGGTGCTCAAGAACACTGAATACATCCACCAAAGCAGGATCATAGGGTTTTACGCATCTTTGCGGCCCGAACCTGGGTAAATCCCTCTGTGTTGTCCGCTAGTCCTGCTCTTCTCGCGATCCCTGCGCCCCGCAACCATAGAAGGGATTCCAGTGATCCCATAGGTGTCGTTTCCCACCGACAGGCCTTAATATCCCTTAGTTTCCATTAGGACCCCGCTGCCACGGGAGGGTAGGACAAAAGATGTCATTCAAGTTCTTTTTCATAAGCACGTATGACTATATTCGGAATACATGCCCACATTACATTGATGAATTGGAGCTAGTTCTGTGTCACCCTATGTTATAACTATTACATGAGGAATCACATCCGACATAATTATCCATCACTGATCCAATGCCTACGAGCTTTTCACATATTGCACTTTGCTTAGTTACTTTGCCGTTGCCGCTGTTACAATTACTACAAAACTGCTACTATTACTTTTGCTACTATTACCGTTACTTCCATACTACTTTGCTACTAAATACTTTGCTGTAGATACTAAGTTATCCAGGTGTGGTTGAATTGACAACTCAACTGCTAATACTTGAGAATATTCTTTGGCTCCCCTTGTGTCGAATCAATAAATTTGGGTTGAATACTCTACCCTTGAAAACTGTTGCGATCCCCTATACTTGTGGGTTATCAAGACTATTTTCTGGCGCCGTTCCTAGGGAGCATAGCTCTATTCTTTGATTCACTTGGGATTTATATCTGTTGATCACTATGAGGAACTTGAAAGACGAAACAACTAAGATTTATGCCTCAACTACGAGGGGAGGTAAGCAACTGCCATCTAGCTCTGCACTAGAATCTCCTTCTGTTATGAGTAAACTTGTGACACCAAAACCTGCTTCTGCTATGAATTCTGATATGTCGCATGTTATTGATGATGCCACTTCTACTATGGATGATACTTATGATGAAACTACTTCTATGCTAGATACTACTGTGCCATTAGGTGAATTTCTTGATGAACAACTTGCTAGGGCTAGAGAGAATGAAACTCTTGAAACTGATATTATTGAAGATAGTGATGATGAAGGTTCTCCCCCTAAATATGAATTGCCTGTTGTTCCAGAGGGTTATGTTATGGATGAAGGAACTGCTAGAGATTTTCTTGCTTGCAATGATAGATCTGATCTTAAGAAGTTATTAGCTAAACTGAAACAAAAATCTTTGAATGCTAGAATGAAATATGACCTTGCATTTGCTACTTCACCTATCTTTGTTACTGATAAGGATTAACATTTCTCTGTCGATCCTGAGATAATTACTTTGGTTGAATCTGATCCTTTTTTTGGCTATGAATTTGAAACTGTTGTGGCACATCTTACTAAGTTAAATGATATAGCCACCCTATTCACAAATGATGAGAAATCTCGCTACTACTATATCCTTAAGATATTTCCATTCTCATTAAAGGGTGATGATAAAACTTGGTTTAATTCTCTTGATCTTGGTTGTGTGCGTAGTCGCCAGGATATGATTTATTACCTCTCTCCTAAATATTTCCCTGCTTATAAGAAACAAGCTGGCTTGAGGGAAATATATAATTTTGTGCAAATTGAAGAAGAGAGTCTCCCACAAGCCTGGGGGAGGCTTCTCCGGTTACTTAATGCTTTGCCTGATCATCCTCTTAAGAAAAATGAAATACTTTATATCTTTTATAATGTACTAACCCATGCTTCCAAAGACCACTTGGATAGTTGTGTTGGTTGTGTTTTCAGGTAAAGAATAGTCGAACAAGATGAATTGCTATTGAATAATATGTTGACTAATGAAAATAATTGGACACTTTCTCAGACAACTCCTGAGCCAATTCCTGAGCCAACTCCTAAACCAACTCCGAAGAAAAGGGGAGTTCTATTTCTTAGTCCTGAAGATATGCAAGAGGCAAAGAAATCTATGAAAGAAAAAGGTATTAAAGCTGAAGATGTTAAGAATTTACCTCCTGTTGAAGAAATACATGGTCTTGATAACCCGCCACATGTAGTAAAGGTAAATTCTCTCTATAGATATGATAAAGTTGAAATCCCGTCTACTACGTTTGCTAGCCAATGCTTGGATGAATTTGATGACTTTATGGCTAGACAAGAAAATTTCAATGCTTATGTTGGTAGACAATTAAAAAGTAATGCTTATATGATTGGACACTTGAGTGATTATATGGATAGAGTTAAAGGTGAACTTAAACTCATTAGCAAACATGCTTCTACGGTTACCACTCAAGCAGAACAAGTGCTTAAGGCTCAAAATGATTTGCTCGATGAATTAAATAATAAACATGACTTTGTTGTTAGAGTAGCAACTAGAACGGGTAAAATGACTCAAGAACCTTTGTATCCTGAAGATCACCCCAAGAGAATTGAGCAAGATTCTCAGAAAAATAATGTTGATGCACCTAGTCCTTCTAAAAAGAAGAAAAAGAAAAATGATAGGACTTTGCATGCTTCTAGTGAACCTGTTGTAGACACACCTAAGAATCCCAATGATATTTCTATTTCTGATGCTGAAACACAATCTGGTGATGAACATGAACCTAGTGATAATGTTAATGATGATGTTCATGTCGATGCTCAACCGAGTAATAATAATGATGTAGAGATTGAACCTACTGTTGATCTTGATAACCCAGAATCAAAGAATCAACGTTATGATAAGAGGGACTTTGTTGCTAGAAAGCACGGTAAAGAAAGAGAACCACGGGTTCAGGAACCCATGCCTTTTCCTCCTAAACCATCCAAGAAAAAGGATGATGAGGATTTTGAGCGCTTTGCTGAAATGATTAGACCTATCTTTTTGCGTATGCGTTTGACTCATATGCCTAAAGTGAATCCTTATGCTAAGTACATGAAAGATATTATTACAAATAAAAGAAAGATACCGAAAGCTGAAATTTCCACCATGCTTGCTAACTATACTTTTAAAGGTGGGATACCTAAGAAACTTGGAGATCTAGGAGTACCAACTATACCATGCTCCATTAAAAGAAACTATGTTAAAACTGCTTTATGTGATCTTGGAGCCGGTGTTAGTGTTATACCTCTCTCTTTATATCGTAGACTTGAATTGAATAACTTGAGACCTACTGAAATATCTTTGCAAATGGCTGATAAATCAACTGCCATACCTGTCGGTATTTGTGAGGATGTGCCTGTTGTGGTTGCAAACGTTACTATCTTAACGGACTTTGTTATTCTTGATATTCCCAAGGATGATAGTATGTCAATTATCCTTGGTAGACCCTTTTTGAATAGTGCAGGGGCTGTTATTGATTGCAACAAAGGCAATGTCACTTTTCATGTTAATGGTAATGACCATACGGTACACTTTCCGAGGAAACAACCTCAAGTTCATAGCATCAATTCTATTGGAAAAATCCGAACTATTATTATTGGAGGTTTTGAATTTCCCCTTCCTACTGTCAAGAAGAAATATGATATTCTTATTATTGGGGATGTACATATCCCCGTTGAGGTAACCTAGTGTTATTCAAAATTTCTCCGGCTCCATGTTATTCGGACTGAGTTTGTTAACAAGACTTGATCAACCTTGTTAGTGGATTCCTTTTGATGATCATGAGATGGATGAAGTTAGAAGGCACAACCTTCTGTACCCTCCTTTTACTTTCATTTATTTAGAATAAATAAAGTAAAATTAGTATTTTCTGTCTGTTTTCTGAATTATCCTTGCAATAAAAAATACCCCAAAAATAAAAGTTCTCCAAATGCCCTGCAAATTTAATATGATTTTTTCTGAAATATTTGAGAATATCTGGCACTGAGAACACAGCAGGGGGAGCTGGCTCCTGGCCACGAGGGTCAGGGGCGCGCCCTACCCCCCTAGGCGCGCCCCTCCCTCATGGGCCCATGGTGGCCCCCCTCCACTTATTCCTGCACCCACACACTTTGTCTTCCACCCTAAAAAATCACTGTCTAGCTCAAGCACGAGTTCTAGCTCATTTTGCTGCCATTTTCGATCTCCTTGCTCAAAGCTCCATTCACAAAACTACTTTGGGGGATTGTTCTTTGGTATGTGACTCCTCTAATGGTCCAAATTAATTTTCGTTCTAGTGCTTTATTCATTGCAAATTTTTGCTGCCTAGGTGACCCTGTTCTTGAGCTTGCATGTCAAATTTATATGGTCCCAAGTAGTTCTAATGCATGATATAGTCTCTAGGCACTTGTGGGAGTAGTTGCTATATATATTGTTGAGTTTGGTTCACTTTTATTTTGAGTTACTAAAAATTTCAGGAATTTTCAGAAGATGATGAAGAGATTTTTGAGGGGCTCTTCTAGCCAAAGCTCAAAGGAGAAACAAGCTAAGGAGAATAAAAAGCCCAAGTATAATCTCCCCCGTGTCGCGGAAATGCGGCCGTGTGAATGGCCTTGTGATGATTTCTTGAGAGCAGCCGAGATTCATGATGATTTTTATTCGTTGGCTGATAACGCGGGCAACACCGACTTCCTCCACGACCAGCTCGAACAGTATCTCTTACTCACCAATACTTTCGTGCAAAATTTTTACTTTCATCCTAAGAAATCACCTCCTTCAGTAGAGTTTCATTTATATGATGTGGCTAGGGAGATGTCATTATATGAATTTTGTGCGGTTTGCAAGATGTGGATGGATTTATTGATACTATTACTGTAGGGAAAACGAGGAAGGTTTCTGATGCAAGAATTACTAGCATACACTTTCCTGTTCTACGTTACTTTGCAATATTTGCTAGTAGATGCTTAATTGCTCACGGAAACTATGGAAACCTTAGTGTTCCAGATATTATTATTTTGTTCCATGCTTTATTTTGTGATAACTCTGTTAGTATGGGCGCTATTATTGCTAAATGATTAAGTCTGAACCATACAAAGGGCCCCATCTTTGGAGGTATCTATTCTTCACGCCTTCCTAAACACTTCAGGATGCCTATTAGGCATTATGAGAAAGAGGAAAAGCTGTTGCCCCCTACTTTTCTAGATTATAAGAGCATGGTAGCACATGAGCTTATTGTTTAAAATGATGAGAAGATGCTTAAGTATAATTTGAGATTTCATAAGACACACAGTGAGACTATTATCTTGCTTACGCCCTCTTTGTTTGACTTAACTGCAGGCACTTACCTCATTTTGCTGGAGGCCGTTTATGCGTACCGGGGCCAGACATTAGCTCCAGAGCCTGAGCCGGAACCAACACTTGACCCTTATCGCCCGTCCTTTTATCAGTGGGATCCGGAGGAGATCGCCAGCCAGTGGTACCCTGATGACACACCTCAGTACACCGGAGAGAGTAGCCGTGGTCCATGGGCGTAGACCAACTTAGGCCAAAATCCTAAGCTTGGGGGAGTACGTATTTCTCACCGACATTTCATTCATGTTCACACACTCACTCTAGTTGTCGGTGCTCATACATTTTCATTGTACTATCCATGCTAGTTTATTTTCTTTTCCTAGCTTTCTTCTTGTGTGTTTGAATAACCTTAAGAAAAATCAAAAAAAAGTTGTAGCTTTTAGTTAGCTTACTTTCCATGCTTGTAGTAGTAGTTAAAAGAAAACCTAAAAAGATTTCTCGTTCTTCTTTTGCTTGTTGGGAGCTTTCCCGTGTAAATAGTTTTATTTCTTTCTTTCCCTTGGGGGTCGAGAGGAGAAGACCATGATGAAAATGTTGAGTGGCTCTCATATGCATTATTGTTAATTTAACCAAGAGCCATATTACCTTGTCTTCTCCCTAGAATTGAATGCTTGCAGATTCCAGCTTAGTCCAATGCACATGCACTATTATTATTATCCACACCATTCGGTCGTGCAAGTGAAAGGCAATAATGATGATATATGATGGACTGGTTGAGATGAGAGAAGCTGGTATGAACTCGACCTCTCTTGTTTTTGTAAATATGATTAGTTCATCGTTCCTGATTCAGCCTATTATGAATAAACATGTTTGCAATGACAATTAGAGATTATAGTTGCTTATGCCATGCTTAATTAGCTAGGAGTTTATAATGGTTTACCTTGCGTGCCAACATGCTATTAAAATGGTTGTGATGTGGTATGATAGGGTGGTATCCTCCTTTGAATGATTTGAGTGACTTGACTTGACACATGTTCACGCATGTAGTTGAAACAAAATCAACATAGCCTTCATGATATTTATGTTCATGGTGGATTATATCCTACTCATGCTTGCACTCACTGTTGATTAATTTTAATGCATGTTCATGACTATTGTCGCTCTCTAGTTGGTCGCTTCCCAGTCTCTTTGTAGCCTTCACCTGTACTAAGCGGGAATACTGCTTGTGCATCCAAACTCCATAAACCCCAAAGTTATTCCATATGAGTCCACCATACCTTCCTATATGCGGTATCTACCTGCCATTCCAAGTAAATTTGTATGTGCCAAACTCCAAACCTTCAAATCAAATTCTGTTTTGTATGCTCGAACAGCTCATGTATCAACTAGGGTTGTCTGTATCTTCCATGTTAGGTGGGTTATTCTCAAGAGGAGTGAACTCCGCTCCTCATTCAAGAGAAAATGGATGGTCACTGGGATGCCCAGTCCCATGCCCAACTCAAATCAAATAATTACAAACAAAACTCCCCCAGGATTGTTGCTAGTTGGAGGCACCCGTTGTTTCGGGCAAGCCATGGATTGATGCTTGTTGGTGGTGGGAGAGTATAAACTTTACCATTCCATTTGGGAACCGCCTATAATGTGTGTAGCATGGAAGATATCGAGATCTCTCAGTTGTTATGTTGACAATGAAAGTATACTGCTCAAAATGTTATTTATCTCTATTTCAAAATCGAGGTCTGGCACCTCTATAAATCCCTGATTCCCTCTGCGAAGGGCCTATCTATTTACTTTTATTACTAAACAGAAGCAAAAAGACAAGGAACAAAAGTAAAATTGGGTTGCCTCCCAACTAGCGCTATCGTTTAACGCCCCTAGCTAGGCATAAAAGCGGGAATAGATCTAAGTAGTGCCATCTTTGGCATTCAATTCATAAGTGGCTCGTATGATAGATTCATAAGGTAATTTAACTTTATTTCTTGGAAAGTGTTCCATGCCTTTCCTTAATGGAAATTGGAATCTAATATTCCCTTCCTTCATATCAATAATTGCACCAATCGTTCTAAGGAAAGGTCTACCAAGAATAATAGGACATGAAAGATTGCAATCTATATCAAGAACGATAAAATCTACGGGCACATAATTCCTATTTGCAACAATAAGAACATCATTGATCCTTCCCATAGGTTTCTAAATGGTGTAATCCGCAAGGTGCAAGTTTAAAGAGAAATCATCAAAATCATGGAAACCTAGCACATCACATAAAGTTTTCGGAATCGTGGAAACACTAGCACCCAAATCACACAAAGCATAGCATTCATGATCTTTATTTTTAATCTTTATAGTAGGTTCCCACTCATCATAAAGTTTTCTAGGTATAGAGACTTCAAAATTAAGTTTTTCCTCATAAGATTGCATCAAGGCATCAACAATATGTTTGGTAAAAGCTTTATTTCGATTATAAGCATGAGGAGAATTCAACACAGATTGCAACAAGGAAATACAATCTATTAAAGAACAATTATCATAATTAAATTCCTTGAAATCCATAATAGTGGGTTCAATGCTATTTAAAGTTTTGACTCTCCAATCACACTTTTACCAAATTTAGCATCAAGATCTAAAAACTCCGAATCATTGGGACGCCTTTTAACTAAAGTTGAATCATCTCCAGTCCCATCATTATCAAGATTCATATTGCAAAACAAGGATTTAATAGGGGATACATCAATAACTTTTAGATCTTCATTATTATTTTCCCCTAACCCTTCTGGTTTGGCAGCCATTTTATTGACCAAGGTGGCTTGCTTATCAGAAATTTGGGCTATTGATTTTTCAAGACGAGCAATCTTAGAATTCAGACCATAAAATTTCTTAGACATATCATCAAGCTCTTTGTTCATGTACTCCATAAAGCTTTTTTGTTCTTTAAGATCTTTTCTAAAGAAAGTATTATGCTCAAATTGTAAAGTCATAAAGCTTCTAATGTTTAATTCAATCTCTTCCGACCTTCTAAGATGAAGGTCGGTGTCGGTGTCAAAACTGGCGGATCTCGGGTAGGGAGTCCCGAACTGTGCGTCTAGGCGGATGGTAACAAGAGACAAGGGACACGATGTTTTACCCAGGTTCGGGCCCTCTTGATGGAGGTAAAACCCTACGTCCTGCTTGATTAATATTGATGATGTGGGTATTACAAGAGTAGATCTACCACAAGATCAAGGAGGCTAAACCCTAGAAGCTACCCTATGGTCTGATTGTTGTTCTGTCCTACGGACTAAAACCCCCGGTTTATATAGACACCGGAGAGGGCTAGGGTTACACAGAATCGGTTACAATAGTAGGAGATCTACATATCTATATCGCCAAGCTTGCCTTCCACGCCAAGGAAAGTCCCATCTGGACACGGGACGAAGTCTTCAATCTTGTATCTTCATAGTCTTGGAGTCCGGCCGATGATGATAGTTCGGCTATCCGGACACCCCCTAGTCCAGGACTCCCTCAGTAGCCCCTGAACCATGCTTCAATGACGATGAGTCCGGCGCGCATATTGTCTTCGGCATTGCAAGGCGGGTTCCTCCTCCGAATAATTTATAGAAGATTGTGAACACCAGGATAGTGTCTGGCTCTGCAAAATAAATTCCACATTCCACCGTAGAGAGAATAATATTTACACAAGTTCAATCTGCTGACGTATTTCATGGCGTGACGTCACACCACAACTAAGCTTTTACTTGAATCGTTTTTATTATACCACCTCAGCGCGTTTAGCGAAGCGGCTTCCTTGGCACGTCTTGTCGAAGCAGAGATCGTGTTTCCCTTATCCTGGGATTCTCATCAATACGGACGTGGGTAACCCAACCACCCCCGTTGCCACGCCCCTCCATCGAATGCGAGTTCCAAACGGTCATGGGGACGGCTCTTGGTATTCTCCTCCTTTATAATGAGACCAAGGCCCGTTCCTTTTCTTTAATCCTCAATCGAATGCGCCCCTCGCCCCGAGTTCCAACACCCAGGGCTCCAGATTCGGGCACTTCGGACCTTCGACAATGTCCGGCTCCGACCTACAGGGCCGGTGGATGCCCTCCTCCATCACGGAAGAGGACGTGCTAAAGCTGAGAGACTCTAGGTACTTAACCTACGAGATTTCGCATAGGTTGCCTGCCCAAGGGCAAGTCATTCCTACTCCCGAGCCTGGCGAGAGTGTCGTGTTCGTGTCTCACCTCCGTCGGGGTTTAGGCTTCCTGATGGATCCCTTTGTGAGGGGGCTCCTGTTTTACTATGGGCTGGAATTCCACGACTTGGCTCCGGAGTCTATCCTCCACATCTCATCATTTATTGTCGTCTGCGAAGCCTTCCTCCGCACTACCCCTCACTTTGGTTTGTGGCTCAAAACCTTCAATGTGGAGCCGAAGATGATTGAGGGGCGTCAGGCAGAGTGCGGCGGGGCGGTTGTAAGCAAGAGGGCCGATGCTCCATGGCCCGAGGGCCCTTTTCAGGAGGAGCTCGGCTTGTGGCAACAGGAGTGGTTCTATATCACCGCTCCCAGGGGCAGCAGGCAGAGGCCGCCGCCCGCCTTTCGCTCGGGCCCTCCACAACGGCTGACGTCGTGGGTCAACAAAGGGTTCGACTGGGGGCCGTCCAAGGACGTACCCCTATTGCAGGGCCGGATTCGAGACCTCCAAGAGAGGGAGATCAATCTGGTCGTAGTGACGCAGGTTATGCTGATTCAGCGTCTTCTGCCCTGCAAACGTCGCCCTCTCCGCCTGTGGGAATTCAATCCGGAGGGGCCATGAGCTCCCCAACACTTCATGGGTACAAAACCCGTGGAGATGTACAAGCTGTTCTTCGGATCACAAGAAGTGTGTCCGGACTTGACCGAGGATGCTGGCCTAAGCTGCAATCGCCCGGATACTCAAGTAAGTAGCCCTGTGTCCGGACATATCATCCATTTATTTATCATGGATTTGCCTTTTAACCGGCTATCCCTTGAACAGGAGTGGATAGCGCAAGCAAAACTAATACGGTGTCCGGCCCCCCTCCCTGAGACCACGCCGGATCCCGTGTTAATCAAAATGTTGGAGGTAGCGCCTTCGGAGGAGGGCGAAGGGGGGAACAGGGAAACTACCACCTCTGTTAAGGAGGCTCTCAGTAAGGGGGGAATCAAGAATCCCTCCCTCCAGGGGGAGAAGAGGACCGCTTCCGAAAACCCGAAGGCCAAAGGCTCGAAGCGGGGAAAGTAATCTGCACCGAAAGGTCATGTGCCGGGAGGAGTCCCAGCCGCACAGTCTCCCCAAAGGAATCAGCCCTCCAGCGAGCCGTAAGTAGAACAAAGGGAAGTTTTGTAATAAGGGACATCCCTATTTTATTTCTAAGGATAACCGAAGTTTTTACCTTGTAGTTCGGATCTCACCCCTTCTCAGCAAAGCTCATCCTCGGGGGACCATCGTCCAGAGATGACGGAGAGCGAAATGCCTCCATTTGCCGCCCCATCAGGCGGGGCGGACGACCCTGAGGTGTCGTCACGGATGGTCTCCCCGAGTCCGGCGGGGCCGGGGAGTTCGGCACCCACTGGAGTACGGCCGGTGGAGCTGCAGGGTTTGCTCGAGAGGGCGTCTCTCTCAGAAGATCACCGCGCATTAATGAGTACGGTGATTGAAAGGATCTCATCCGCTTAGAGCGGGTTGCATGAGGCCGTCGGAAGTTTACTGACGGAGTTTGAGGTACGCAAAAAATGACATACCTTTTGACAGTTTTGCACATAGAGTGCGCCCTGTATAGATAGTAGCCCCTGAGACTCGGTATGTTGTCGAAAGCGACAGCGTGCCGAGGATCATAATCTCAGTTACAAAATGTCACCTTTCCTATGCAGGTGGCAGAACGTTCGGTGGCCAGCCGTACTGATAGAGTTGCCGAGCTGAAGTGGCAACTCGACGTTGCGGATGCGGACATCGCGCTGGTCAATAAACGACTTGACGAGTCACAAGGTAGGTGGTTTCTTCGCGGTCACCTGGTAAGGGAGCTGATGCCCACTCCTTACAACATGTATGCTTGATGCAGATGGTGTCGCTGCTGTGGAAGACCTTCGGGCAGAGCTTGCTCGAGCCAAGGAGCAAGCCAGAAAAAGTGATGCGGCTGCCTCGAAGGCAGCGGAGGAGCTAAAAGCCGAAAAGGCTGCTCACTGCCGAAGTAGGGAGGAAATGGCCGTAATGGCCGTGAAATTAAAAGATGCTACCGACCACTATGAGGTTCTTGAAATAGAACGCCAAGCGGAGCAGGAGGGCCTGAAGAAGGCCACCGCCGAAGCCAAGGATGCCCGTTCTGCAATGCGGGCTATAAAGGAGGAACTGCGTCAGGCCGGAGACATTGCGGCTGGAAAGCCCTTTCTGTTGCGTAGGAAGTTCATGGATCCGAAGTATGCTCAGTTGGGCCAGTTGTGGAGTGCGGAGGATCCTTATCTGGATTTGGTGGCGAGTGCGGCGGACGCAGTTGTGCACTTCCAAAGTCAGAAGGATCATGAAATGGAAGAGCTTTTTTGGTCTCGATTCCATAGTCCGAAGCGTCCACTTCCGTTGACCGATCAGTTGGCTGAGTGGGCTGAGCTGAATAGATTGTCCAGACTTGCCATGATGGATGTGGTGGCTCATCTGTGGCCGGAAAGGCCCAAGCCGAAGAGTATTTTGACTTATTGCAGCAATTCCTTGGGGCGGTGCCGCATATCAAGGCGATGAAGCGGTCGGCATGCATAGAGGGTGCACGGATGGCTCTTGCCCGTGTTAAGACATACTGGGCGGGGATGAATGCCACCGATGTTGCGTCCCAGGGTTCGGACGAGAGCCTATTACCCGCCGAGCACTATTTTGAGGAAGTCCTGCTGGGCGCTCGTTTAATAGAGTCGTAGTGCTCGAAAAATGTCATGTTCAAATGACATGTATGATTTGTGAGATCATATTTATAATGTAATAGCTTTTTATACTTGTGCGTTCAAGTGTTGAATTATCTCCTGTGCGGCCGTTAATGTATATGTATTTATAACCTGAAAGATGGCAGTCTTTGGCTTCAGCCCCCACGCACATGGTGCGGGGGTGTTTGCAAAAAAAGCGCATTTTCACACTTAATCCAACGTCTTGGTCCTTTGAAGGAGGTGATAGCATAGCAAACTAGGCAACCGGACTATAATGCTTTATCACTTTCACTTAGCCATAGGAGCTCGATGGTGGGGCTACTATATAGCCCCTAGAGGCACCGTGCTCTCCGAACTCGGGGCGCGTGTGTGCCTGACCGGGAAGCGGTCCTTTGTCAAAGCGGAGGAATTCTAAACATTCCAGTAGTCGATCGAGTGGTTGACCAGTCTCTCGCTATATCATGGCAGTCAGTTTTTGGCTTTCTCTACTGAGGTGCTCGCCCGGCCGAACCGGGGCACAATCGCAGTAGTTCTCCTGGTGCCGCGTTAGCCGATGGAGCGGAATGTAAGGCAGCAAAACACAGGAGCCGGGCAAACCCAACATTTGACCAAAGACATGATTCAGAGCTAATGCATATAAGGCCTAACTCGAGACGCCGAACACTCCCTAAGGTATTCGGACTTTATGATAACGGGCAGAACAATGTCCTAAGCCCCTAGTGTCCAGGTACAGGCGAGAACTTCTGACGCGGCCGATGCCAAAACGCCAGCCTCCTCCTCGGTTATGGTAGGAAACCGGGGGATGAGTATCAACAACAGACAGTAAGAAAGGTTTACGCAGGGTCTTAATCTGAAAAGAATCCTTGCAACGGGTCCCTGTTGCACGTCTGGGCCTGTGTCTCTGTTGTGCTGTATCCTGGACGGGTGTAGCACGTGGTTCATCTGTAAAAGAGAAGAACTTAGTTTGGAAAAAATATCGTGCAAAAAATGTATTGAAAACAGAGTATGATTTGGAAGATGAATAAAATTGAGCTTTATTGGCTCTCATTGTTTATACGTGCAGCCCATTGTAAAGAGGTATGCGGCTGGGAAGCCCCTTGTTTATTTATGCCGGACTCGCCTAACCGTGTCCGAGGTCTAAATGTCTTGTTTTTAGGGGCTTTGATCAGCAAGGTTGGATTAGGGTGTGGCTGTCAAGGCAGTCTCACGTTTTCCGTGGTCGAGGAACACTCGGAGTTACCCTTTAATGAGATTATGCCGCGTGGACCGGGCGTTTTGAGTGTAAGAGACATGTAATGCGGTATTGCGTTAAAGCGGGCGAAAGCTTCGCGTCCCAGTAGTGCTTGATGGCTACTTTTGAATGGCGCGATATGGAAGATTAGCTTTTCGCAACGGAAGTTGTCGGATGAACCGAACACAACCTTTAGTAGTATAGAGCCTGTACAATTGGCATAAAGGCCTGGCGTCACTCCTTTGAAGGAAGTGTTGCTATGGCGAATTTTGGTAGGGTATATCCCCATTCTGCGGATGGTGTCCTGGTATAGCAGGTTTATATCGCTTCCGCCATCCATTAGGACTTGTGTGAATTGTAGTCCGTCGATTATGGGATCCAATATCAAAGCAGTCCCTCCTGCGTTTTGAATACTTCTGGAGTAATCCTGATGGTCGAAAGTAATTGGGTTTGACATCCAATTTCGGGGCTCCGCTTGGGTGGATCGTGCGGTGCGTGTTTTAGTAGTTGCCGCACTATTTATCACATGAAGTGAGTTCACTGTTTTGACTTCTAGTGGGAAAGTCTTCTATTTTCCGGCCTGCTGCTTGTGGGATTCGTCATCGTCTTCGCTTGGTGTGTCGAGCCCCTTGTGTTCGGCGTTAAGTCGGCCGGACTTCTTGAAGACCCAACAATCTCTGTGGGTATGGTTTGCAGGCTTCCCGGGGGTACTGTGGATTTGACATATCCTATCCAATATTTTGTTTAGGTTGGATAGCTCGTCACTGTTGTCCTTAAGGGGCAGTGTTTTGTTATTCGGCCGAGAGCTTTTGAATCTGGCGTTGACCGCCGTGCTATTTGGGCCGTTTTCCTTATTCCGGTGCTGATCTTTTCTGCGTCGTGATTTCCCATTTCCATCCCTGACCTCGGATGTACTCGGGTCGCTGGTGCTGCATCTTGGTAGCCAGCTATCTTCCCCCGCGCAAAAGCGGGTCATGAGGCTTGTCAGCGCGGCCATTGTTCTAGGTTTTTCCTGGCCGAGGTTTCTGGTGAGCCATTCGTCTCGGACGTTATGTTTAAAGGCTGCTAAGGCTTCGGCGTCCGGACAGTCGACTATTTGGTTCTTTTTGGTGAGGAACCTGTTCCAGAATTTGCGTGCTGACTTCCCGGGCTGTTGAGTTATGTGACTTAAATCGTCTGCATCCGAAGGGCGGACATAAGTTCCCTGAAAATTTGCTCGAAACGCATCCTCAAGCTCTTCCCAACTTCCAATGGTATTTTCTGGGAGGCTTTTGAGCCAATGCCGAGCTGGCCCTTTGAGCTTGAGGGGTAGGTATTTTATGGCGTGGAGATCGTCTCCTCTAGCCATATGTATGTGTAGGATATAATCCTCAATCCAGACTCCGGGGTCTGTTGTTCCGTCATATGCCTCTATGTTTACGGGCTTGAATCCCGTTGGAAATTCATGATCCAGTACCTCATCGGTGAAACATAGTGGGTGTGCGGCGCCCCTGTATTTAGGTGTGCCATTATCTTCGAACATTCGGCGGGTTGTGTTGCTTCCTCGAGCCTTCTTTTTTGGCCCATAGATGGACCTGACCGGGCCATCCTTTTTGCGAGGATCCTTATGTGGATCATGTGCCGGATTGTGTGCGGCGCCGCTTGCCGCTCTTAGCCTGTTATCTGGTCGTCTATCTGGCCAGGCGGCCTCTTTCTTTTTTGACTGTGGGGGCTCTACGGCCTCCTTTTCAAATTCGGGCAACAGCTTGCGCTTCGGGTAGCTCTTTGCTTGGTGAGTATCATCGTATTTATCTATGGTCTTGAGTACTTTGCTCCATCTCATTCTGAGTACGTCTTCCGCCGTTTTGAGCTTCTGCTTTTGCTTCTTCAAACTTCTTGTAGTGGCGATGAGCCTTTTGTGAAGGTTCTTATGCTCCGGTGATGTGTCCGGCGTGAGATCGTCTGGACTATTGTTTTCGCCGGGAATGGGTTGCTCGTCCACTGGTTTGCCCTGCTCTACGGCTGGGTCAGTATGGGTGCCGTTGTTATCGAGGCGGGACTTCAGGCGGCGCTTGCGTCGCCGTTTTTGTTGTTTTTCGGGGGAATTATCCTTCGCCGCGTCCCGTTGTTCCTCGTTATCGCTTCCTTTTGGTGTATCCACCATGTATACGTCGTGAGTTGAGGTGGCTTTCCAGTGCCCAGTAGGCGCTGGTTCTTGGTCGTCTTCGGCATCGTCGTCCATACCGTCGATGTCTTCGGAGTCTAAGTCTAGCATGTCGGTTAAATCGTCGACAGTGGCTACTAAGTGGGTGGTGGGTGGGCCTTGAATTTTTTCGTCGTCCGCATCCCAACCGTCTTGACCGCCGTCCGGCCAGGGCTCTCCAGATAACGAGAGAGACTTTAGCGAACTCAGGATGTCGCCGAAAGGTGAGTGTTGAAAGATTTCCGTAGCGGCGAACTCCATGATCGGCACCCAATCGGATTCGATTAAAGGGGGCTTAGGAGGTTCGGAGTCCGGCAAGGAGTCCGGCACCTCGGAGTCACGAGCTTCACAAGGGACAAGGTCAGTATTCAGCTCTATCGCCGTAGAGGTTGCAGCCCCCGAGGCGGTGTCTAACCACCCGTCCTCGATCTGCATAGCCGGCTCCGAATCGAGGGTCGGAGCGGACTCGTGTGCGGCCTCCAGGGCACTGTCCGGCAGCAGAGCTAAATCATGCCCATCATGACAGTGCGGCGCGCTCGGCTGTGGCTCGAATCCATCGAAGATCAAGTCTCCGCGGATGTCAGCCATGAAGTTCAGACTTCCAAATCTGACCTGACGGCCAGGGGCGTAGCTTTCGATCTGCTCCAGATGGCCAAACGAATTGGCCCGCAGTGCAAAGCCGCCGAATGCGAAGATCTGTCCGGGGAGAAAAGTCTCACCCTGGACCGCGTCGTTGTTGATGATCGAAGGAGCCATCGAGCCTGTCGGTGACGACACAGAGGAACTCTCATTGAAAGCACCAATGTCGGTGTCTAAACCGGCGGATCTCGGGTAGGGGGTCCCGAACTGTGCGTCTAGGCGGATGGTAACAGGAGACAAGGGACACGATGTTTTACCCAGGTTCGGGCCCTCTTGATGGAGGTAAAACCCTATGTCCTGCTTGATTAATATTGATGATGTGGGTATTACAAGAGTAGATCTACCCCGAGATCAAGGAGGCTAAACCCTAGAAGCTAGCCTATGGTCTGATTGTTGTTCTGTCCTACGGACTAAAACCCCCCGGTTTATATAGACACCGGAGAGGGCTAGGGTTACACAGAGTCGGTTACAATGGTAGGAGATCTACATATCTATATCGCCAAGCTTGCCTTCCACGCCAAGGAAAGTCCCATCCGGACACGGGACGAAGTCTTCAATCTTGTATCTTCATAGTCTTGGAGTCCAGCCGATGATGATAGTTCGGCTATCCGGACACCCCCTAGTCTAGGACTCCCTCAGTCGGTGTTCTTAGGCAAAGCCATAAGGGCAAACATGCACACAAGAAGACAAGCGAAAGAGAGGGCGAATAAAACGGCAAGGGTGAAGTGAGGGAGAGGAAAGCGAGAGGCAAATGGCGAATAATGTAATGTGAGGGAGATGAGTTTGTGATGGGTACTTGGTATGTCTTGACTTGAATGAAGACCTCCCCGGCAACGGCGCCAGAAATCCTTCTTGTTACCTCTTGAGCATGCGTTGGTTTTCCCTTGAAGAGGAAAGGGTGATGCAGCAAAGTAGCGTAAGTATTTCCCTCACTTTTTGAGAAGCAAGGTATCAATCTAGTAGGAGGATCCTCAAAAGTCCCACACACCTACACAAACAAACAAGAACCTCGCAACCAACGCGATAAAGGGGTTGTCAATCCCTTCACGGTAACTTGCGAAAGTTAGATCTGATAGAGATAATAAGATAAGATAAAAATTTTTGGTATTTTTATGATATAGATTGGAAAGTAAAAGATGCAAATAAAATTACATGGAAAACTTATATGATAAAAGATAGACCCAGGGGCCAAAGGTTTCACTAGTGGCTTCTCTCAAGATAGCATAAGTATTACGGTGGGTGAACAAATTACTGTCTAGCAATTGATAGAAAAGTGCATAGTTATGAGATTATCTATGCATGATCATGTATATAGGCATCAGGTCCGCAACAAGTAGATCGAAATGATTCTGCATCTACTACTATTACTCCACACATCGACCGACTCCTGCCTGCATCTAGAGTATTAAGTTCAAGAAGAACATAGTAACGCATTAAGAAAGATGACATGATGTAGAGGGATAAACTCATGCAATATGATATAAACCCCATCTTTTTATCCTCGATGGCAACAATACAATACGTGCCTTGCTACCCCTGCTGTCAGTGGGAAAGGACACTGCAAGATTAAACCCAAAGCTAAGCACTTCTCCTATTGCAAGAAAGATCAATCTAGTAGGCCAAACCAAACTGATAATTCGAAGAGACTTGCAAAGATAACTTAATCACACATAAAAGAATTAAGAGGAGATTCAAGTATTTCTCATATATAAACTTGATCATAAACCCACAATTCATCGGATCTCGACAAACACACTGCAAAAAGAGTTACATGGAATAGATCTCCAAGAAGATCAAGGAGAACTTGGTATTGAGATTCAAAGAGAGAGAAGAAGCCATCTAGCTAATAACTATGGACCCGAAGGTCTATGGTAAACTACTCACAACTCATCGGAGAGGCCATGGAGAAGATGTAGAGGCCCTCGATGGTCAATTCCCCCTCTGGCAGAGCGCCGGCGAAGGCTCCAAGATGGGATCTCGCGGATACAGAAGGTTGCGGTGGTGGAATTAGGTTTTCGTGGTGCGCTCCGATGTTTTTAGGGTACGGGAGTATATATAGGCGAAGGAAGTACGTCGGTGGAGCAATGAGGGGCCCACGAGGGTGGGGGGGTGCCCACCCCCTTAGGGCGCACCAGGAACCCTCGTGGCCACCTCGTTTGCATCTTGACGTCCACTCCAAGTCTCCTGGGTTGCGTTTGTTCTGAAAAGATCGCTCCCGAAGGTTTCATTCCGTTTGGACTCCATTTGATATTCCTTTTCTTTGAAACACTGAAATAGGCAAAAAAACAGCAATTCGGGCTGGGCCTCCGGTTAGTAGGTTAGTCCCAAAAATGATATAAAAGTGTAAAGTAAAGCCCATAAACATCCAAAACGGGTAATATAATAGCATGGAACAATCAAAAATTATAGATACGTTGGAGACGTATCAGGTATGACTATGACTGGATCTCTTTCACCATGAATTACAATGTTTAGTCTGTCCTTGATCTTTAAAGGTGCTCTGCATTTATGTTTTGTGGTCTTAGAAAGGGCTAGCGAGATACCATCTTGTTATATCATATTATGATTGTTTTGAGAAAGTGTTGTCATCCGAGATTTATTATTATTGCTCGCTAGTTGATTATGCCATTGATATGAGTAAACATGACACCTAAGTGTTATTGTGAGTGTGGTTAGTTCATAATCTTTGCTAAAAACTTGAATGTCGGCTTTACATATGTGCAACAACAAGAGCAAACAGAGTTTGTAAAGGTTTTTCTTTATCACTTTTAGTTTATCAACTGAATTGCTTGAGGACAAGCAAAGGTGGGTTGTAGTACCCATACATTCTAAGCACATGCTCACTAGTTGAGCAATTCTCCTCCATCTTTTAGGAAAAGTACTTGTCAGAGGTCTCATACCTCTTGACATGGGCATGAGTCTGAAATACCAATTTCAGCTCTTGGAACATCTCATATGCTCGGTGACATTTCAAAAGCATTTTTGAAGTCCCGGTTCTAAGCCGTAAAGCATGGTGCACTAAATTATCAAGTGGTCATCATATTGAGCTAGCTAGACGTTCATAACATTTGCATCTGCTCCTAGAATAGGTCTGTCACGTAGCGGTGCATCAAGGACATAATTCTTCTATGCAGCAATGAGGATACACCTCAGATCACGGACCTAGTCCGCATCATTGCTACTATCATCTTTCAACTTAGGTTTCTCTAGGAACATATAAAAAACATAGGGAAGCTATAACGTGAGCTATTGATCTACAACATAATTTGCAAAATACTATCAGGACTAAGTTCATGATAAATTATAGTTCAATTAATCATATTACTTAAGAACTCCCACTTAGATAGACATCCCTCTAGTCATCTAAATGATCACGTGATCCAAATCAACTAAACCATGTCCGATCATCACGTGACATGGAGTAGTTTTCAATGGTGAACATCACTATGTTGATCATATCAACTATATAATTCACGCTCAACCTTTTGGTCTCCTGTGTTCCGAGGCCATATCTGCATATGCTAGGCTCGTCAAGTTTAACCCGAGTATTTTGCGTGTGCAAAACTGGCTTGCGCCCGTTTTATGTGAACATAGAGCTTATCACACCCGATCATCACGTGGTGTCTCGGCACAAAAAACTGTCGCAATGGTGCATACTCAGGGAGAACACTTATACCTTGAAATTTTATTAAGGGATCAACTTATAATGTTACCACCGTACCAAGCAAAATAAGAAGCATAAAAGATAAACATCACATGCAATCAAAATATGTGACATGATATGGCTATCATCATCTTGTGCCTTTGATCTCCATCTCCAAAGTATCATCATGATCTCCATCGTCACCGGCATGACACCATGATCTCCATCATCTTGATCTTTATCAACGTGTCATCACATGGTCGTCTCGCCAACCATTGCTTTTGCAACTATTGCTATTGCATAGCGATGAAGTAAAGCAATTATATGGCACTTGCATCTTATGCAATAAAGAGACAACCATAAGGCTCCTGCCAGCTGCCGATCACTTTAACAAAACATGATCATCTCATACAACAAATTATATCACATCATGTCTTGACCATATCACATCACAACATGCCCTGCAAAAACAAGTTAGACGTCCTCCACTTTGTTGTTGCAAGTTTTACGTGGCTACTACGGGCTTCTAGAAAGAACCGTTCTTACCTACGCATCAAAACCACTTCGTCAAGTGTGATGTTTTAACCTTCAACAAGGACCGGGTGTAGCCACACTCGATTCAACTAAAGTTGGAGAAACAGACACTCACTAGCCACCTGTGTGCGAAGCACTTCAGTAGAACCAGTCTCGCGTAAGCGTACGCGTAATGTCGGTCTGAGCCGCTTCATCCAACAATACCACCGAATCAAAGTATGACATGCTAGTAAGTAGTATGACTATTATCGTCCACAAGTCTTTGTGTTCAACTTGTGCATATAACATCTACGCATAAAACTGGATCTGATACCACTGTTGGGGAACGCAGTAATTTCAAAAAAATTCCTACGATCACGCAAGATCTATCTAGGAGATGCATAGCAATGAGAGGGGAGAGTGTGTCCACGTACCCTCATAGAACGAAAGAGGAAGCATTAGTAACGCGGTTGATGTAGTCGAACGTCTTCGCGATCCAACCAATCCAAGCACCGAACATATGGCACCTCCGCGTTCAGCAAACGTTTGGCTCGGTGACATCCCTCGTACTCTTCATCCAGTTGAGGTCGAGGGAGAGTTCCGTCAGCACGATGGCGTGGCGACGGTGATGATGATGTTACCGACACATCGCTTTGCTAAGCACTATGACAATATGCCCGAGGTGTGCAACTGTGGAGGGGGGCACCGCACACGGCTAAAAGATCAACTTGTGTGTCTATGTGGTGCCCCTGGCCACGTATATAAAGGAGGGGAGGGAAGAGGTGGCCGGACCAAGGGGAGGGCGCTAGGTGTGGGGAATCCTACTAGGACTCCCCAGTCCAAGTAGGAGTCCCCTCCTCTTTCTTATTCCTAGTAGGAGAGGGAGGGAAGGAGGGGGCACCGCCCTCTCCTAGTCCAATTTGGACCAGCCCATGGGGGGGGCTCCCCTTGAGGCCCTTCTCTCCTTTCCTGTATGGCCCATTAAGGCCCATTACTTCCCCCGGCGAATTCCAGTAACTCTTCGGTACTCCGAAAAATACCCGAATCACTCGGAACCTTTCCGATGTCTGAATATAGCCTTCCAATATATCGATCCTTACGTATCGACCATTTCGAGACTCCTCCCATGTCCGTGATCTCATCCGGGACTCCGAACAAACTTCGGGGATCAAATCACATAAATCATAAAACAAATCGTCATTGAACGTTAAGCGTGTGGACCCTATGGGTTCGAGAACTATGTAGACATGAACGAGACACATCTCTGGTCAATAATTGTCGGCGTTCTGGGAATGGGGGTCCCCAGACTTGCCTGCCTGCGGTGTGGCTCAAGTGGGGGCCCAGTGCAGCCCAGCTTCATCAGCTCAAGCTCAAGACCCTCGCAAGGGGCCAAGCCTCGCAGGGCGGACGACAGGAGGCTTCCTCAGGAGCAGCCTCATCAGGCGGGCTCGCGAGGAGGCGGAGAGATCAAGGTAGGGACCTCGTGAGGTGCCCATGACGCAACCCATGACGATCGAGACCAGGCGGGCGCCAGCCTGCACAGTGTCCTTGTTTCCCCTTCGGTGAAAAGGGGGAAAGCACAGGCCAAGGCATCAGGCAAAGGTTACCGGTTCGGTGCAACAAGACCAAGACTAGCGGAACGGCAGGATGGAGGTCAATGTGGAGCCCAGGACGGCGTCATCGTCAGAGTCTTTGGTAGTCGAAGACCAACTTTAGTCAGGATAAGTGTACTAGATATTCCCCTTCAAAATGGCCAATTGTTGGCGCCCTTCCCGCTCATTATTTGGGAAGAGGCCCAGGGCCTCCCACTATAAATAGGGCTAGCCACCACAGTAGAGAGGGGAGTTCTCATCGGATCAAGATTTTGGGTAGATTAGAGAGAGAGAGGCGACTGAACTCACCCAAGCAGTTCATCGCACCAACTTAAGAACACCCCTCGCGAGGTTGTTCTTCCTTTGTATTGTTCATCATCAGCCCCTGAGGCAATCCACCACACCACAAAAAAGAGTAGGGTATTACACCACCACGGTGGCCCGAACTAGTATAAACCTCATGTCCCTTGTGTGATCTTCTTCCTAGCCTAGATTCCTTGCGAGGCTTCGAGACGTGAGTAGGTAGGGGAGAGATCTTCGTGCGCACCCCAGAGTTCGAACCTCAAGGGTCTCCCGGAACCTGAAATCCGACATTTGGCATGCCAGGTAGGGGTGCGCCGGAATCCTTCCTCTGCCACCTCGCGTTCCATCGCCTCGCCGTTCTGATGTCAAGCGACCTGACTGCCAACACCGATCGCTGGGTGGCGTGGCCCGCCCACGCCGTGTCGTCGGCCCAGGGTGACCTCAACCTTGCACCTCGGGAAGCTCGCGCTCCGCAGGGTGCTGCGGGGCACGGGCGACGCGGCCAGGTACTGTCTGCCCTCACACCACGGCAGGTGCGGTTAGCAGCAAGAGCCTCAAGCCACGCCGCGGCCATAGCACCGCACACTCGACGGGAGCAGGCGAACTCAAGGGCCGCGCTCACGGTGGCCCGAGAGCTGCTACGGTGCAGGCTGCTGGAGGGCGGCCGTGATGTGTTGTTAGAGCGAGTGGCCGAGCTCCTGGACGCCGCCGCCTTGGGAGCACCTCCTTTCTGCATCCAGCTGCCACCCCAGATCTAGGGCGGGTCGTATGGCAGTCCCATACGTGCCCACGCAACTCCGAGCGGACTCCAGGGCCTCCTCAACGCCAACCCGGCCGTCAGCACCAGGCGACAAGTCACGCCGGCCCCGTCTCCGGCCAGCGAGGGAGTGCATGCCGCAGCCTTCGGCCACGGCGGGCCACCACGCTACCACCCCCAAGACAGCGCTCCAAGCCGGAATGCGTAGCGTATGGGGCACTATGGCGAGGCCCTCGAGGCGGTGGCCCCAGAAGCTTATGTGCCCCACAAGGTGGATCAAGAGTGCGCACTGGAAGAAGACCATGGCTCGTTCCTCGGGCCAGGCTGGGGGGAGGAGATGCCAGAAGCCGAGCTCCTTCAGGAACCCCAAGAGAGCCTCGACAACCGCGCTGGTGGTAGCAACTATCGGGTACTTCTAGTTCCTCAGGAGCAAGCTTATGCTAACCATGGGTCGCAGGAGGTACAGGTCGCCGCAGCAGATGGCTGCCCCAATGGTGCAGCCTCCTACCCCTCAGGAGGAGGGCACCGGGGCCTGCAGGAGAGGGGCCGAGATTCGGGCTCACCCCCGCTACGCTCGGAGCAAGGCGTTCTCTGGAGGTAGGCCCTCTGTCGGGGAGGTGCCTCAGGGCCTGCCCCCGGTAGAGGACCCGTGGTCGTCGGGGGAACCGCTGGTGACCTCTCTACCCCATTGGCGTCGTCCTTGGTTTCCGGTCACCGTCGATGGCGGCAGAGTGTGGTGCAAGGCGGGCCACTCGTCTGGCGATATGAAGCAAGGCCGGTACCTGTGAAGAAGGCCCAATGCCTGTGAAGCTCGCCACCCGTGACACTCTCACGTAATAATGAGTGGGGTTGTACACACCCTGGAGTCTCTGGAGAGCCGCCCTCGGGCATCGGGGGCTCCCGCCCACGCCCTATGGCTGCACTTAGCTCCGCGCTGGTGAGAAGACGTCGAAGACTAGACTAGGTGTCGGACGCGGCTTTTTGCCTCTTTGCCTTTTCCTCTATTGTCAAGGTTCTTCGATTCGAATTTAAGTTGGATTTGAGCTTGAGACTTGCGTGTGTTTGGGGAAGGGGTGTTTAGTCTCATTCGAGCAATCTCTCGTGTTCTGGTTTTGGCTTTGCGTCCAAAGTTATCGTCAGCCGCCTCCCCTCGCGAGCCCCTCGCGAGCCGGGCCGGGCCAAGCACGTCTAAAATTCGGACCGCTGTTGGTGTCAAAACCGGCGGATCTCGGGTAGGGGGTCCCGATCTGTGCACCTTGGGCTGATGGTAATAGGAAGCAAGGGACACAATGTTTACCCAGGTTCGGGCCCTCTCGATGGAGGTAAAACCCTACTTCCTGCTTGATTAATATTGATGATATGAGTAGTACAAGAGTAGATCTACCACGAGATCGTAGAGGCTAAACCCTAGAGGCTAGCCTATGATGATTATGATTGTAATTGTGATCCGCCTTCTAAGGACCGACCTCTCCGGCTTATATAGACACCGGAGAGGGCTAGGGTTTACACAGAGTCGGTTACAAGGAAGGAAATACAATATCCGGATCGCCAAGCTTGTCTTCCACGCCAAGGAGAGTCCCATCCGGACACGGGAAGGAGTCTTGAGTCTTGTATCTTCACGTTCCAATAGTCCGGATGATGTATATGGTCCGGCCGTCCGGATACCCCCTAATCTAGGATTCCCTCGGTAGCCCCTGAACCAGGCTTCAATGACGATGAGTCCGGCGCGCAGTCTTGTCTTCGGCATTACAAGGCGGGTTCCTTCTCCGAATACTCCAAAATAATTATTGAACACTTAGACCGTGTCCGGATCTGCAAAATGATCTCCACATACCACCGTAGAGAGAATGATATTTCACAAATGTAATCTGCTGACAACATGTCATGTCATTACGTCGGGTCATTATTCGAACCATTCTCCCACAACCAGCCATAGCGCATATCGCGAGGTGGTTTCCTCTACATGTTTTGCCATAGCAGAGATCATGTCCCCTTATTATGGGATTCTCATCAATACGGGTATGGGTAATCCAACCGCACCGCTAATCGCGGCGAGTGGGGAGCTAGCGGGTTCCACCAGGCAAGTGGGAAGGCGCAAAAAGCTTTTACCGTCTCTACAAAGAGATAAGGTCTCTTCCTCTTTACCCACGCCTTCTCCTTCCGCTAGCCCATTCCCCTCTGTTCGATCCCTAACGCCCAAGCATTCTTCTTTTCCATCAGAGAGAGGTTTTCCAAGGATGGCCGGATCCGGAGCAGGAGGCAGATGGATGGCCTCTACCGTCCAGGAGAGGGATATCAAGAGGCTCCGGGAGGCCGGGTACCTAGCCAAGAAGATCGGCCACCGTCTCCCACCGGCGGGACAGGTCGTCCCTACTCCGGAGCCTCAAGAGAGAGTCGTGTTTCTTCCCCATTTTGTCCGTGGGCTTGGGTTTCCCCTTCACGATTTGTTCGCGGAGTCACGTATTACTATGGGATTGATTTTCATGATCTTTTCCCCAATTCTTTCCTCAACATCTCGACGTTCATTGTCATGTGTGAGGCTTTTCTCCGGATTCCACCTCACTTCAGCCTGTGGCTGAAGATTTTCAATGTGAAGCCCAAGGTGGTGAGTGGAGAGCATGTTGAGTGCGGCGGTGCCATGGTGAGCAAGATGCCCAAGGTTGTTTGGCCGACGGGTGCCTTCAACAACTCTGTCAAGGAGTGGCAGCAGCGGTGGTTCTATATTACCGAACTGCGCGGCAAAAAGTGGGTTGCAGCTCCCGAGTTCAGATCCGGAGCCCCCCTGTGGCTCACGTCCTGGCCCAAGAAGGGCCCGAAGTGGTCCTTGTCCGATGAGCTATCACTGATCCAGACGTGAGTCCAGAGCATGGTCGACAAGGACGTCAAGCTCGTCGACGTAGTCCAGGTGATGTTAGTTCGCCTGGTTCTCCCTTGCCAGCGTCGAGCCTGCAATTTGTGGGAGTACGACCCAACCGAGCACCAAACCCTTCGGGAGCTCTATGATTCCTCCCACAAGGATATCTGGAAGGTGTTCTGTAAGTCCGACAAATCATGGCCGGGCTTCGCCGAGGACCATGGGTATCAATTATCCCATTCTGCAAGCCCGGTAAGTTATAGCTACGCTCTGTCCATCCATGCTTCAGTTGGCATGTCCTGAGGGAGACATTTTTATCATGCTTTATTATGACCCCAGGGATGGATAAAAAAGGTGGAGCGGATACATTGTCCGGCCCTGCTGCCGGAGGAACCGGCCAGACCTCTTCTGACGAAGATGTTGGTCCCCGCGCCTTACAAGGCGCCAAAGAAAGAGGCCTCCACGAAGGTCAAAAAGACCCGGAGTGGCCTCCGTCGCCGCGAGGCTTCGAACGCAAAATCCGAAGACTCCAGCGACCATCCTTCTTCCGAAGAAGAAGAGGAGGAAGTAGAGGAGGACGAGCCTCACTCTGGAGGTGGGAAGAAGAGGTCGGCTTCCTCGTCCCAGGAGGCCCAATTGCCCAAGAGGGGGAGAGGTTCCCACCCGGAGGCATCCACCACGGCTATCGATAACAGCCCGGAGTGGGATCCCAGGGCTCAGCCCCTGGGAAAGTCGTAAGTATCCGACATCCGAACACACATATACATCCAGGGTCGTTTGGGTACAGTAGTTTTAACTATCACCATATTTCATACAGCCCAGCGAGGTCTCGCGCCGGACAGTCCTCATCGGAGGATTCACTGAGCTCAGACGCTTTGGCGAGCGAGACGCCTCCAGAGGCCCCTTCCCCGAAGTCCAGGCGCGACACTGAGGTGTCGTCTCAACGAGGCCCGGACCAGGGGAGGCATGTCTCTGGGGCCAGACACACGGGGGGCGGCGGCCCCTCGGCGTGTTGATGGTGGGGGTGATCTCGGGTTCGGACCATAGCCGGACAAGGTCCTGGAGACCTCTAAGGCTCCAGGATCGAGCGAGCAGCCACCTTCGACGGTGGGAGGCTTGCCTACTCCACCGGCAACCTCTGTCCAAGCAGAGCTGCCTGGTGGTCTATCGACAGCATTAAAGAGCACGTCTATCATCGATGAACATCGGACCCTCATGGGTGCGGTGATTGAAAAGATTCAGTCCGCCGATAGCGGGCTGAATGAGTCCTGCCTTGGCCTTATAAAGGCCTTTGTTTTCTAAGAAACCTTTGAGGAATCATCATAATATGAGTAGTAGCCCCTGATACACTATAAAGAAAGAGCCAGACAGGGGATCAAATCCTCTGCTTTTGCAGGAGCCTTTGTTAATGACGTATACCCCGTTGTGTGAAAACAAGCGTCTGCAGAGAAGACGGCCGCTCATAGTGCGGAAGTGTCCGGACTGAAGAAGAGCCTGGAGCGGGCCGAAGAAGAACTTGGCCGTGTAAAGAAGCAATTGGAGGACAAGCAAGGTACATTAAGAGTAATTGTGCCTAGTGAAAAGTATTTGTATTGTATGCTATAGGAGCGAGTGCCGAATATGAGGCACTGAAGAAGGCTGTGGCTGATGCCAACGAGAAGGCTGCCGCCGAACAGGCGCTTCGTGAGAAACACGAGGCCAGGGTCATCGCAGCTAAGCGAGAGCTCTAGGAGGCTATGAAGAAAAGCAAGGGCTTGGAGCAGAGTCTAGTAGGGAAAGAATCCGAACTCGCCCAAGCTCTCCAAGCCGCGGAAGATGCTCGAGAAGAAGCCCGAAGTGCTGTGCGGGACATTTAGGAGGCCCGGAAGGTTGCGGCTGGTAAGGCCTTTTATATTCATGGCCATTTTTACATGATAATGGGGAGAACTCTAAGCGACAAGCTGAATTCTTGTTTTTCTAGGGGCGTTTGCGGATCTGCCTCGCAGTATATCAGATGCCGCCCAATTCTACCGGACCGAGAAGAAGAAGTCTGCGGAGAGGGGTTTCTATTCGCAGTACTTGGCGCCGAACTATCCGGTGCCCTTTATCAATCAGCTGAAGCAGCTGGTCGAACTGCACCAGGCGGCCGAAGTAGCCATGAAGGACTTGGTTGTCCGGCTGTGGCCTGTGGAGCCAAATCCAAGCAGTTACTTCGGACTCGTGAAGCAGATTGTGGGCGCCTGTCCTCGGCTTGATGCTATAAAGCGATCGGTCTGTATAGAGGGTGCGTGCATGGCGTTTGCCCATGCGAAAGTGCATTGGGGGAAGCTTGATGCGGAGAAGCTGATGACTGAGGGGCCACCAGAGGGTAAAGAGCACCGCAAGCCCGACCTGTACTATGAAGGTGTACTGAAGGGAGCCCTCCCTGTGGCGGATAAGTGTACCAACGACATTATATTTCCCTGAGGGCATTCGTGTCGTTCTTTGTAATATGGGATAATGGCACTTTTATTATTTATTGCGTGTTTTGTTTGAACATTTGTTCTTCCTATGCGGCTGTTTAGTGTATGTAAATCCTGAGAGTTGGCCAGTCGTCGGCTTCTGCCGCCATGAAAGGAACATGGGGGTGTTCGGGACATATCTGAACACTCTTTATCCCATGGCTGGGTCCTTTTAAGGAGGTATTCCTCACCATGAACCAGGCAATCGGACTATAGGGCTTTACCACTCTCACTTAGCCATAGGAATTCGAGTATGGTCGGCAGAGCCCCTAGTGTTCGGAAGACCGCACTAGGGGCTCTATTGGCGCCTGATCGGAAACCAATCCGTCGCACTCTGCATTTATAGTGGCGTTATGCGAAATAAATCTTTAAGGATTTTACAACCTCTCGAACAGCTGACTAGCTCTCGCTGTATCATGACATTAGGTTTTCAGCTTTCTCTACTGAGGTGCTCGTCCGGCAGAACCGGGACACATCCGCAGTAGTTCTCCCAGCGTTACCTTAGACGATGGGGCAGAACATAAGGTATCAAAACATGGGAGCCGGGCAAACCCAACCAATGACCCAAGACATGATTCAGAGCTGATGCATATAGTGCTATAAGTTCGGGGTGCCGAGCAACCAGAAAGGTGGTCGGACTTTATTGCCGTACTATGAAGCCCCTGGCATAATCGGGCATAACACAAGGCATGGGTGCCGTTTTTGACAAAGAGGTGTCGATGCGAAACGACGACCGGTAAGTGTTATTTAAGTCTACACATTGTAGTATGATGATATGTCTATGCATATGAGTACGATTTATGATTATGAAAAGAGGTGTTTTTGGCGGAACCTGTCATGGCCGGACTAGAGGGGGCTGTGAGTGGATCTGAAGTGAATCCGGGCAGCCTTCTTTGGGGGGGGGGTTCACTTACGTGTTCCTGCCCTTGTGTGTCCGAGCCGATTCCATGTCGCCAATCCGTGAAGTAGCGCGGACTCCTCCGTTGGTGTCCGGATAGTTGGCTGTCATATCAAAAATTTGATAGGTAGGCACGACTTGTTACTCCGGCAGCGGTTTGATTTCCGCTCTAAGGGCGGGGTTCGGCCTTGCCCATAGGTGTGATTATATCACACAGGGTTGGCCTAATGGTTTACCACGTGGAATCTAGTCAATGTGGTTCGTCCCGTTAACATATGGTAAATTACTGTATGAGGGGAAGGTGCCGAAGAACTATTCTTTGGCGTGGCATTTTTTGGTGATCCGAAGACAACCGTTAGGGTGGTGGGCCGATAAAACTTGGCCGTTGCACCTGGCATCCTTTAGAAGATGTTATTTGTGGCTTCATACCTGCAGGGGCTTTATGTGAGATGGAGCCCGCAGACTACTAGGTCTAGAGGTACTGCAATTAAATTGCTATGGTTGATATTGTCCGGATGGTTGATGTGATCGGGGGAGATTGGCCTTACTTTTATGATCTGGAGGATCTTTTGACTTCGCCGTTGTTGGACTCCTCCCCTCCTTGTTTCCGGCACACGACCAGCCGCTTTGTTTTGAGGATCCGGCATTCTCTATTGGTGTGCTTGGCCGTCCTTTTAGGAGTACCATGAATTTCACATGGTTCATCGAGTATGTTTCTCGGGCCGCATAGGCTTGAGCTGTTCTTTGTCCGCTG
Source organism: Triticum dicoccoides (assembly GCF_002162155.2). Classification (NCBI taxonomy): domain Eukaryota; kingdom Viridiplantae; phylum Streptophyta; class Magnoliopsida; order Poales; family Poaceae; genus Triticum; species Triticum dicoccoides. The sequence continues at coordinate 490,904,364 of NC_041383.1, read as the reverse complement.
ACCAGACTGGGAGTTGCTGGATTTGGCACCAACTTCCCTGACTTGACGTTTATGACAATTGCGCCGAGGCTTGAGGATGCCTCTTCGTGTATCCTTCGTATTGTCTTGGACTGTTGTGGTGTGTTGACGTCGGGGTATGTGCCTTGGGTTCTCCTGATTAGGTTGGGGTAACGAATTATGCCGTGCGTGCCCTTTGTCGGGGCGGTCGGGTTTGTATTTCTCGGTGGGCAGGACCTTGGTCCATCTATCCACAAGCAAATCTTGGTCATCTTTGAGCTATTGTTGCTTCCTTTGCAGGCTCCTTGCCGTGGCCATGAGTCGTCGCTTGAAGCGAACTTGCTCCACTGGATCCTTAGGCACGCCGCATTCAGCATCGCCGAGGCTAATATTATCTTCGGAGGGGGGCATGTAGTTGTCCTCCTCCGGATATTCGTCCGTCGCCTGTTTGGCCTGCCCGAAGGTAGGCTGATCGGGGTTGTATTCCTCTTCAGCACCATCTAGATTTTTTTCGTCTCCTGGGCCGGTATTGCTGTGGCGGGGCTTGGAGCGGCGCTGGCGACGCCCATGCTTTGCTTTCATCTTGGAGGGGTTATCCTCCATTGCCTCATCGCCATTGGTTTCTTTTGGAGTGTCCACCATATATATGTCATATGAAGAGGTGGCTGTCCACCGCCCTGTGGGTGGTGGTTCCTATTCTTCTCCTACATCGTCCTCCAAACCGTGGATGTCTTCGGAGTCGAGGTCAAGCACATCGGTCAAATCATCGACCATGTCTATGAAGTGGGTGGTGGGTGGGCAACGAATTCCTTCGTCGCTAGCTTCCCACTCGAGCCGGTCATAGTTCGGCCGAGAGCCTCCTGACAAAGAGAGAGACTTTAATGAATTCAGCATGTCGCCAAAGGGCAAGTGCTGGAAGATATCCATAGCGGTAAACTCCATTACCAGAGCCCAACCAGGCTCGGCGGGCTCGGGAGCGCGCGGACTCGAACCTAAAACCGGATACGAGTCCGGGGGTCCGGAATCACAGGCGTCCCTAGAGGTGAGGCCTGGGTTCGGCTCTACCGCCGATGAGTGTGCGGCCTGCGGGACGGGGTCCATCCACCCATCCTTGGGCCACGCAGTCTACTCCACATTTAGGTTCGGGGCTACTGCAGGGGTGATATCCCGAGCACTGTCCGACAGCAGGTCTAGGCCGTGCTCATCGTGACTGTCCGGCGCTCCAGGCACAGGCCCGATTCCGTCGAAGATCAAGTCTCCGCGGATATTGGCCGTGTAGTTCAGGTTTCCGAACCTGACCTGGCGGCCAGGGGCGTAGCTGTCGATCTGCTCCAGATGGCCAAGCAAATTAGCCCGCAGTGCGAAGCCGTCGAACACGAAGATCTGTCTGGGGAGAGAAGTCTCGCCCTGGACCGCGTTGTTGACGATTGAAGGCGCCATCAAGCCTTGCGGCGGTGACACAGAGGAACTCTCAATGAAAGCACCAATGTCGGTGTCAAAACCGGCGGATCTCGGGTAGGGGGTCCCGATCTGTGCGTCTTAGGCTGATGGTAACAGGAAGCAAGGGACACAATGTTTACCCAGGTTCGAGCCCTCTCGATGCAGGTAAAACCCTACTTCCTGCTTGATTAATATTGATGATATGAGTAATACAAGAGTAGATCTACCACGAGATCATAGAGGCTAAACCCTAGAGGCTAGCCTATGATGATTATGATTGTAATTGTGATCGGCCTTGTAAGGACCAACCTCTCTGGCTTATATAGACACCGGAGAGGGCTAGGGTTTACACGGAGTCGGTTACAACGAAGGAAATACAATATCCAGATCACCAAGCTTGTCTTCCACGCCAAGGAGAGTCCCATCCCAACACGGGACGGAGTCTTGAGTCATGTATCTTCACGCTCCAATAGTCCGGACGAAGTATATGGTCCGGCCGTCCGGATACCCCCTAATCTAGGAATGCCTCAGCCGCACCCTCTCAGGAGGTTCTCATCACAGGATCAATGGGTTCACCCCGAAGACACTTGGAGCGCTGTGGCTCCCATAGGCTCGCTCGAGGCCCGTCAGGATCAAAAGGTAAACAAGTCAGCTGACCCATTGCCGGGCCAGTAGCCCAGCATAAGCTCACACGTGGCATTATGTTTACAAGGATACCGATTGAAAACCTTTACATGAGGGGCTCCCCCTCCCAAAATGCTCTTACAATCTTCAGGGCTGAGCCCGAACCTTTTCATAGAGGGTAAGCAGCGGCGACGTACGATCAGTCGGACATGTCACTCACCGCATCTTCTAGGGCGCCTCCCGAGGCGTCACTGGCGTCACTGACATCATCACCACCACCGCCATCACCTCCATCAACGCCAGGCTCATCCACAATGCCACCTTCATCGGCGGCCACGATCACGCCGTCGTCATCAGATGCGAAGGCCCTGACGAGGGCGTCCACGTTGTCCTCCACCCATTGCGCCAGATCCCCCCGGATGGCTGTGGGCATCGGCGCGATGGCGGCATCAAAATCAAAATGGGGATCTCTGTCCTGTAGATAGCTGAAGACACGGGAGAAGGCATGCCCAAGCAAGGCTCGGCTCCTGGACAAGCCAACGGGCCCTGTCAGAATGGGTCTCCAGCTATGTCACCACAGCCGTGAAGAACCGGAGGTTGCCAGCATAGTTGATCACACGAGGCTCAACAACAGCCGCCTCGCAAATGTTGCCTTGAGCATCCGGAGCATGGGGGCATGCTCATGTTCCAGAGTCTGCCGCTGACGGATCTCGTCCTCATTCCGCCACACGACGGCCTCGGCGCCATCAACCCTCTATTGGAGAAGAAGCAGCTCGGCGCTGGAAGAGGCCAGCTCCGCCTGTGCTGCGCCAAGGGCGGCTGCGGAGGAGTCTGCACTCCGTGTCACTTCAGCCAACTTGGCCCTGAGGGCCGCAGTCCTACCCTCAGCTTCGGCCCTGATCAGCTCCAACCTCACATCATATTCGCACTCAAGATCCGAGCGAGCTTCCGCCACGCGGCGGTCGACCTCCTCTTGGACTCGGGCTTCCCGCGCAGTGACGTCTTCCTCCGCTCAAGTCACCAGGTGCTCCCTCGTCTCCAACCGCTCAATGTCAAGGTTGCACTCGACGGCCTCCAGCGTCAGCGCATCCTCGTGCTTCAGGAGCTCCGCCTGGTCGACGGAAGCCTCCTTCAGTGACACAAGGGCCGCCTGGTGTAGTTCCACTTGCCGCTCCAGAGAGTTGCTCCAGGCTTGGAGCTCCCACGCGCGCTCCTCCGCATCCTTGCGCTATCGGTCTGCTTCCCGGGCCTCCTCGACGGCTTGGGAGTAGGCCTCCCGCGAGGCCACTAGTGACGCTTCAGCCTTCGCGTTATCAAGATCACGCTGGTGACGCGCAAGGGTGACGGCTACCTTCAGCTTGCGCCTCTCCTCAGTGAGGCGCAGGCCTTCGGCCTCAAGGCGCACATCCTCGCCAGCAAGCTCCGCGCCGAGTTGGCTCACCGCATCCGCCGCCTTCTGAAGGAACTCTTGATGGAGGGCGCGGCGCTCCCGAGTGCGCCTGAGCACGTCTTCTGCGTCACACTTCGCCACTAGTGTATGTGGAGGGCCCTGAAGCGGCATGCCCCCTCCCGGTGCGGGGCTGGGGGCTGGCGCCCCTACAATCGCCGGACGGACCTCGCCAGGGATCCAGCCTAGCGCCGGTCCGTCCCCAGAGGAGGAACTCAAGACCGACTTCAGCCGGTCACCATCCACGATCAGAGGAGGAGCGCGGGGTAAGCTAGCTGTATTCCAGGAGAGCTCGCGAAGGGAGGACAGCAGGTGCGCAGGCTCGAGGTGCCCAGCAGGGCGGACCACTTTTCCAAGTGGCCTCGTGGCGGGGGTGTTGCTCGAGCTCGGCGCTCCCAAGGTTAGCGGTGAAGACAAAGCTTGGGGGATGACTCCTTGGCCGTCTCCGCGATTCGGCGGGAATGGCCCTGAAAAGGCCGTGATCAGCTGCAGGAACAATAAGGTAAAGGAGCAGAGAGAGAAGAGGACTTACTCGTCCATGGCAAAGTACTTCATGCGCTTCAACAGGCGGCAAGGGCGATCATCGCCACCCAAGGCCTCCTTTCTCTTGCGGAGGGCCTCGAAGTCCATGCGGAACTGGCCTAAGCGCTCGGCGCAAGGGTCGGCCTGTGGCATGGAGGGGGCGTCAGGGTGATCAGCGCCAAGGGAACCGGCCTGGGGGACGTCGCCAGGCGCCGCCTCATGAGGGACGGCCGGGGCCTCGGAAGCCCCAGCCTCAGGAGCCATAGGCCGCAGCTCCTCGCATGCCGCTGCTCCAGGATGGGCTTCAAGGGATGCCTCCTTCGGGGCTCTGCGCGGCGTTAGCATCTCGACATCGCCCCCTCAGCTCCCGGCGGTTCTCGTCCCCCCGCTCCATCACCTGAGGCAGGACCGCCATGGACGACCGGAAGAGCAACCACAGCAACTGGGTTCTTGCGGGGCCCCGTGATGCTAACCGGACGCAGCCCCCACTTCAGGCCCCGCAAAGGTCCACATCCAACAGGAGTGGCGCTGGAGAGGAGCAATGCGACGTTGAAGGAACTCCTTCACCACCTTGGGCGCCGTCACATCGAGCGCCCTCAAGCTCCAGAAGTGGCGCCAGGCAAAGGCGAGCCGGGGGCTCACGAGCGCCTCGTGATCCCAGCCTAAGTTGGGAACAGCGGGCGAGGTCGGGTGCGAGAGCAGGGGGCTGGGCACTCCGACATCCACATACAGCCACCGCTCTCTGAACCTAGCCTCAGGAGGAGGAAGGCCAAAATCGATCCCCGAAGCAGCCATCTCTGGCACGGCGAGGAAGCTCACACACCCCGACCATTGAGTGGGGTCACTCAGGCGCAAAGAGAAGAAGTGGCGCAGGAGGGCAACGGAAGGAGGAATGCCCACCATTGCCTCGCAAACAAAGGGGAAAACAGCAAGGAGGGTAATGGATTCAGGCCCCAAGTGCATCATGTGGATCTGATAATGGGAGAGCACCGCATTAAAGAAAGCAGAACAGGGGGAACCAGACCCGCCCACAGGGCATCAGCGAAGAACCGGACCTCCGTGACGACCCTATAAAAGGAGGCATGGGACGCAGGCCAGACCATGGTCCTGCCGCACTCGTTGAAGATGGAGGCAAGAGTGGAATGGACCTTGTCCAAGGCTTCGGGGTTGAGTAAGATTGACCGATCAACGGCGGGGGCCGCCGCCGGAGATGAGCGGGGCAAAGGCGCGGGCTTCTTCCCCCTTTCCTTCTTCGTTGGCACCATGGCGATAGGAAGGGGGGAGAGTTCGAGTTGGATTGAAGGCGGGGGTTGGAGCTCGAGGAAGAAGGAAGGGCAGGAAGCGCGTAAACGGCGAAAGGGGAATGACTGTGTGCAACCACGGGTCCGCCTAGCCGGGCGCATAATGAAGCATCATGGGGAAGCGGAGACGCCCATGTCCAATCAATCATCATGCGGCGCCCAAGGCCGCAGGCTATTGGGGCCTATGACACTTCGCACTTGCCCCTTCGCTTCTCCGCTAAGCCAAGTCCGGGCGCGCCTTGGGCCCGGGGGCTACTGTCGGTGTTCTGGGAATGATGGTCCCCAGACTTGCCTGCCTGCGGCGTGGCTCAAGTGGGGGCCCAGTGCAGCCCAGCTTCATCAGCTCAAGCTCAAGACCCTCGCGAGGGGCCAAGCCTTGCGGGGCGGACGACAGGAGGCTTCCTCAGGAGAAGCCTCATCGGGCAGGCTCGCGAGGAGGTGGAGAGATCAAAGCAGGGTACCTCGCGAGGTGCCCGTGACGCAAGCCATGACGATCGAGACCAGGCGGGCGTCAGGCAGGCGCCGGCCTGTGCAGTGTCCTTGTTTCCCCTTCGGTGCAAAGGGGGCAAGCACAGGCCAAGGCATCAGGCAAAGGTTACCGTTTCGGTGCAACAAGACCAAGACCAGCGGAACGGCAGGATGGAGGTCACCGTGGAGCCCAGGACGGCGTCATTGTTAGAGTCTTTGGCAGTCGAAGACCAACTTTAGTCAGGATAAGTGTACTAGATGTTCCCCTTCAAAATGGCCAATTGTTGGCACCCTTCCTGCTCATTATTTGGGAAGAGGCACAGGGCCTCCCACTATAAATAGGGCTAGCCACCACAGTAGAGAGGGGAGTTCTCATCGGATCGAGATTTTGGGTAGACTCGAGAGAGAGAGAGGTGACTGAACTCACCCAAGCAGTTCATCGCACCAGCTCAAGAACACCCCTCGCGAGGTTGTTCTTCCTTCGTATTGTTCATCATCAGCCCCTGAGGCAATCCACCACACCACAAACTAGAGTAGGGTATTACACCACAACGGTGGCCCGAACTAGTATAAACCTCGTGTCCCTTGTGTGATCTTCTTCCTAGCTTAGATTCCTTATGAGGCTTCGAGACGTGAGTTGGTAGGGGAGAGATCTTCGCGCGCACCCCAGAGTTCGAACCTCAAGGGTCTGCCGGAACCCAAAATCCGACAAATAACCAATAGGAGAACTTGGATGCTCATATTGGCTCCTACATATTCTACGAAGATCTTTATCGGTCAAACCGCATAGCAACATACGTTGTTCCCTTTGTCATCGGTATGTTACTTGCCCGAGATTCGATCGTCGGTATCATCATACCTACTTTAATCTCGATACTGGCAAGTCTCTTTACTCGTTCCGTAATGCTTCATCCTGCAACTAACTCATTAGTCACATTGCTTGCAAGGCTTATAGTGATGAGCATTACCAAGAGGGCCCAGAGATACCTCTTCGAAACATGGAGTGACAAATCCTGATCTCAATATATGTTAACCCAACAAACACCTTCGGAGACACCTGTAGAGCATCTTTATAATCACCCATTTATGTTGTGACGTTTGATAGCACACAAGGTGTTCCTCCGGCATTCGGGACTTGCATAATCTCATAGTCTGAGGAACATGTATAAGTCATGAAGAAAGCAGTAGCAATGAAACTGCAACGATCATAATGCTAAGCTAACGGATGGGTCATGTCCATCACATCATTGTCCTAATGATGTGATCCCGTTCATCAAATGACAACAGATGTCTATGGTTAGGAAACATAACCATCTTTGATTAACGACCTAGTCAAGTAGAGGCATACTAGGGACACTATGTTTTGTCTATGTATTCACACATGTACTAAGTTTCCGGTTAATACTAGCATGAATAATAAACATTTATCATGAAATGAGGAAATAAATAATAACTTTATTATTGCCTCTAGGACATATTTCCTTCAGGAAGGTCAAAGACGGTGGCGTTGGGGCTCGGCGACATCGAGTCCACACTACAAAAAAAATACACATCTATGACATTTTGGGCTGAATTTTTTCTGTCATACTTATGACACTTCTATGACGATAGTTGTGACAAAACCCGGTATCATCATAGATGTGGTGGGCTCATACTTCTATGACAAAAAATCATGATAGAAAATGGGCTTTTCATCCTAGGTAGGCCAGAGACGCAGCTGCATGACATTCTTTGGGTCGTCCATGACGGAAAAAACCGTGGTAGAAGAGAGGGCGAGGCAAATTTCGGGGAGTTCCCGGTTACGGTGGGTGGTTGGGGGCCGAGCGATGCGCGTTTCTCTCATACACGTACGCGTGTCTGTGTGAGGCATTGGCTCTAACTGAACCTGAGCGAGGCGTTGGGCTCTAACTGAACCCGAGCGACGCAGGCTACGCGTTACTGAACCCAATCGATCGATCAATGACTGTTAACTGAACCCGATCGAGCAATTCCTTCGCTACTGCTGCTAACTGAAGCCGATCGATGCTGCCTCTAGATGAACAGTGAGCATTGCGGGGGGGTTTGGATGAACAGTGAGTGGTGGGGTGGCTGAACAGGACCCCGTGGCGTTTCCTCTGGATGAAGAGGACCCCGATTGATTGAGACGGTTGGGGCTGGATGAACAGGACCCCGTAGAGGGCTGGATGAACATCAGGACCCAGTGGAGGGCTAGATGAACAGTAGATAGTGGAGGGGTGGATGAACAGTTACCCGTGGAGGGGTGGTTGGACAGGAGCACATGGAGGGGTGGTTGAACAGTAGCCGGTGGTGTAGCGCGCGGTGGAGGCTGGATGAACAGGAGCCCGTGGAGGCTGGAGGAGGCCGACGGTGGATGAACAGTAGCCCGTGGAGGCTGGAGGAGGTCGACGGTAGAGATGAACAGTCTCCCGTGGAGTCCTGTTTTGTGGTATGCCACACCCCTCCCGATGAACAGGACCCCCGTTTTGACCGTAGCGCTCCAACACAAGTCCGTTTCGTCCGTGTTGCGGTACGCCACACCACTGCCGATCAACAGGACCCCCGTTTCGACCGTAGGAGGTCCGTTTCCTCCGTTTTGCGGTATGCCAGACCCCTCCCGATGAACAGGATCCCGTTTCGAACGTGGCCGGTCGAACACAAGGACGTTTCCTCCGTTTTGCGATACGCCAGGCCTTGTTTCCATCTCCTGTTCTATCCATGCCCTCCCGATGAACACGACGACGCATTCCATTCCGACCCAGCCGGTTGGCTCCCCATGAACATGACGACGACGCTGTTTCTCTGTTCCAACCCAGCGATGTAGACGAGCCCTGGCCGTACGTATGTGTGAGTAGGCATTCGAGACACCTCTCGTATGTACACATACGTGGCCGTATTTTCTTTCTTGCACACTGGCCATTGTACGTACGTGTACATGCTACGTGCGCGCCTCTACTATGACATGTGCGCGCCTCTAGATCCACCAGTATGTACGTACACGTTCGCGACCAGAATGACAATGCTACATATGCTTTGACCAGGTGGGTCCCGACTATCACACACTTCCTTGCGTGTGAAAATGTAGCTGGTGGGTCCCAGCAGTCAGGGGGGTGAATCATTTTTTTTGCCCAGATGCACTTCCTTGCATGCGAAGATGTGGCTGGTGGTCCCAGCAGTCAGGGGGAAATATCTTTTTGCGAAATACGGTGGCCCGTCCGGTGGGTCCCAGATGTCAGGTGGAGGAATAATTATTTTGCACGTCATAAGGAGGCACTTCCATGCTGCGGCCGTGGACCCAGCTGTCAGCCTCTCCATGTACAGTCCACGTCCAATGGAAGCCATTCCTTGACCACGTTGACCATGCCGCGCCGAGAGCACCAGGGCGGTGGACGACGACGAGGCCTAGGAAGGGGATGACGTGGAGCTGGGGAAGACGCGGAAGTGGATGCCCACACATAGAGGAGTATGAGGGTTCACTGGTTCGGCTGCGGTGTGAGGCTGTCGTCGCCGCAAAATAACAGGGGGTGTGGGTGAGTAGAGGGATGGCCTGGCCAGCGGTGGGAGTAGTATGGGGGTGGTGAGGCCTCCGCGGCAGCATAGCCGGCCACGAGAGGCCGGAGCAGGCGGCACGATCGGCGCTGCTTTGGGCGGCTGGAGCAAGAATACCAGAGGTTGAAGAAGCATTATGGCCGTTGGATGGACATCATACGGTCACTAGAGTATTGACTAAGTTGACAAAGCCCTCCATCCCCGTCAACTTAGTAGGCCCACAAGTCAGCCACCCACTATGGTGGGTCCCAGCTAGCAGGGGTATTCATTTTTTTGTGCGTAATAAGGAGACACTTCCTTGTATGCGAAGATATTGCTGGTGGGTCCGACCTGTCAGCGGGGGGAACATTTTTTCGTGAAATACAGAGGCCCTTCCGGTGGGTCCCAGATGTTAGCTGGAGGAGTCATTATTTTGCGCGTAATAAGGAGGCATTTCCTTGTGTGCGGCCGTGGACCCAGCTGTCAGCCTCTCCACGTACAGTCCATGTCTGATGGAAGTCATTCCATGACCACGTTGACCACGCCGTGCCGAGAGCACCAGGGCGGTGGACGACGCGGAGCCGGGGAAGACGCGGCAGTGGATGCCCACGCGGAGAGGAGTACGAGGATTCACTGGTTCGTCTGCGGTGTGAGGCTGCTGATAACCTGCAAGTATACGGGATAGTTGTAGCCTCTTGCAATAAGTAAGAGTGTCGAACCCAACGAGGAGCTAAAGGTAGAACAAATATTCTCTCAAGCCCTATCGGCCACTGATATGACTTTACGCACGCTTGACGTTCGCTTTACCTAGAACAAGTATGAAACTAGAGGTACTTTGTAGGTGTGATAGCATAGGTTTGCAAGATAATAAAGAACACGTAAATAAACGCTAGGGGCTGTTTAGATAAAGATGAAATAAAGTAACTATAGCGAGTGTGGAAAAGTGGTGGTAGGAGTTGTGGAATTGTCCCTGAGCAATTGACTACGTTACTAGACCGGTAATCACTATTGCAATTCTATTTGAGGGAGAGGCATAAGCTAACATACTTTCTCTACTTCGATCATATGAGCTCCTGATTGGAACTCTAGCAAGCATCCGCAACTACTAAAGATTCACTAAAGTAAAACCCAACCACAACATTAAAGCATCAAGTCCACTTTATCCGATACGCAACAATCTACTTACTCGGGTTTGTGTTTCAGTCACTCACGCAACCCACTATAAGCGAATCATGAACGTATTGAAACACCCTATAGCGGGAATCCCTAATGCTTGCACGACATGGAGGGCACCATAGGACAGCACCAATAATAAAACATGCAACTCAAACCAGTCATAGCAATTCATCAATCACCGATAGAACAATGGAAATCTACTCAGACATCATAGGATGGCAACACATCATTGGATAATAATATGAAGCATAAAGCACCATGTTCAAGTAGAGGGTACAGCGGGATGCGGGAGAGTGGACCACTAGATATAGATGGGGGAAGGTGATGGAGTTGTTGGTGAAGATGACGGTGGTGTTGGTGAAGATCGCGGTGATGATGATGGCCCCCGGCAGCGCTCCCGTGCCACCGGAAGCAAGGGGGAGAGAGCCCCTTCTTCTTCTTCTTCCTTGACCTTCTCCCTAGATGGGAGAAGGGTTTCCCCTCTGGTCCTTGGCTCCCATGGCTTGGGAGGGGCAAGAGCCCATCCGAGATTGGATCTATCTCTTTGTTTCTGCGTTTTCTTATTCTGCCCCTTCACCGTTTCCTTTATATCTGGAGATCCTTAACTCCGATTGGGGTGAATCTTTCGCCTAGATTTTTCTCGTAAAATTAGCTTTCTTGCGGCAAAAGAAGAGCGTCAACCGCCTTACGGGTGGCCCACGAGAGTCCAGGGAGCGCCCAGGGGGGAGGGCGCGCCCCCTGTCTCGTGGCCGCCCCGGACACCGTTTCGCGTTGATTCTTCCTCCGGAAAATCCCAAATATTCCAAAATAATTCTCTATCCGTTTTTATCCCGTTTGGATTCTGTTTGATATTGGTTTTCTGGGAAACATAAAACATGCAACAGACAGGAACTGGCACTGGGCACTGGATCAATATGTTAGTCCCAAAAATAGTATGAAAAGTTGCCAAAAGTATATGAAAGTTGAAGAATATTGGCATGGAACAATCAAAAATTATAGATATAACGGAGACGTATCAGCATCCCCAAGCTTAATTCATGCTCGTCCTCGAGTAGGTAAATGGTAAAAAAGATAATTTTTGATGTGGAATGCTACCTAGCATAATCTTGATCATATGACTAATCATGGCATGACTATTAAGACACGAGTGATTCAAAGCAATAGTCTACCATTTGACATAAAAAACAATAAAACTTCGAGCGTACTAATAAAGCAATCATGTCTTGTCAAAACAACAAGGCAAAAGCAAGCTTATCCCTACAAAATCATATAGTTTGGCCATGCTTCATTTTCGTCACACAAAATGCCCCCATCATGCACAACCCCGATGACAAGCCGAGCAATTGGTTCATACTTTTTAATGCGCTTCAGCTTTTTCAACCCTCACGCAATACATGAGCGCAAGCCATGTATATAGCACTATAGGTGGAAGAGAATATGATGGTGGAGGTTTATATGGAGAAGACAAAAAAGGGAGAAAGTCTCACATCGACGCGGCTAATCAACGGGCTATGGAGATGCCATCAATTGATGTCAATGCGAGGAGTAGGGATTGCCATGCAACGGATACACTAGAGCTATAAGTGTATGAAAGCTTAAACTGAAACTAAGTGGGTGTGCATCCAACTTGCTTGCTCACGAAGACCTAGGGCATGTGAGGAAGCCCATCGTTGGAATATACAAGCCAAGTTCTATAATGAAACTTCCCACTAGTATATGAAAGTGACAACATAGGAGACAACCTATATGAAGAACATGGTGCTACTTTGAAGCACAAGTGTGGAAAAAGGATAGTAACATTGCCCCTTTTCTTTTCTTTTTTTCTTTTTTTTCTTTTTCTTTTTTTCGGTGGGCTTATTTGGCCCCCTTTTTTATTTAGGCTTCTTTGGCCTTTCCTTTTTTTTACTTTTTTACTTTTTCTTTTTTTCATGGGGCAATGCTCTCTAAATATGATCATCACACTTTTATTTACTTACAACTCAACATTACAACTCGATACTAGAACAAAGATATGACTCTATATGAATGCTTCCCGCGGTGTACCGGGATGTGCAACAATCTAGCATAGCAATGACATCAAAAAACGGACAAGCCATGAAAACATCATGCTAGCTATCTTACGATCGTGCAAAGCAATATGACAATGAATGCTCAAGTCATGTATATGATGATGATGAAAGTTGCATGGCAATATATCTCGGAATGGCTATGGAAATGCCATGATAGGTAGGTATGGTGGCTGTTTTGAGGAAGATATAATGAGGCTTATGTGTCATAGAGCATATCATATCACGGGGTTTGGATGCACCGGCGAAGTTTGCACCAACTCTCGAGGTGGGAAAGGGCAATGCACGGTACCGAAGAGGCTAGCAATGATGGAAAGATAAAAGTGCGTATAATCCATGGACTCACATTAGTCATAAAGAACTCATATACTTATTGCAAAAGTTTATTAGCCCTCGAAACAAAGTACTACTACGCATGCCCCTAGGGGGATAGATTGGTAGGAAAAGACCAGTGCTCGTCCCCGACCGCCACTCATAAAGAAGACAATCAAAGAAACACCCCATGCTTCAAATTTGTCACACAACGGTTACCATGCGTGCATGCGACGGGACTTGCAAACCTCAACACAAGTGTCTCTACAATCCACAACCACCCACTAGCATGACTCTAATATCACCATCTTCATATCGCAAAACTATTGCAAGGAATCAAACATATCATATTCAGTGATCTAAAAGTTTATGTAGGATTTTATGACTAACCATGTGAATGACCAATTCCTGCCATCTCTCTAAATAGATACAAGTGAAGCAATAGAGTTTAATTCTTTCTAAAAAATATATGCCCACGCTCTAACAAATATAAGTGCAGCAAAAGAGCATTCTACAAATGGCGGTTTTCTATGTGAAGAGAAACTGGCAATCCAAACTTCAAATAATATAAGTGAAGCAGATAAAGCATTCTATAAAACCATACTCAAAAGATTTAAGTGAAGTGCAATGAGCATTCTATAAATCAACCAAGGACTATCTCGTACCAGCATGGTGCATAAAAGAAAAGTGAAAACTAAATGCAAAAGACGCTCCAAGACTTGCACATAATGCATGAACGAAACAAATTTGAAAACATACCGACACTTGTTGAAGAAAGAGGAGATGCCTTCCGGGGCATCCCCAAGCTTAGACGCTTGAGTCTCCTTGAATATTTACTTGGGGTGCCTTGGGCATCCCCAAGCTTGAGCTCTTGCCTCTCTTCCATTTCCTCATATCGAGACATCCTCGATTAGACACTACATCCACACAAAACTTCAACAGAAAACTCGGTAAGATCCGTTAGTATAATAAAGCAAATCACCACTCTAAGTACTGTTACAAAGAAATTAATATTTTGTTTTTTCATTGTGTCTACTGTAATATATCTTTTCCATGGCTTAATCCACTGATACAAATTGATAGATTCATCAAAACAAGCAAACTATGCATCAAAAACAGAATCTGTCAAAAATAGAACAGTCTGTAGCAATATGAACTTCCACCATACTTATGTTACCCCAAAATTTCTTCCGAAATTATGAAAAATAAACAAGTTGTATAGAAATACAGTTCAAAAGGAATCAGAACTATTTGACGTTTCAGTTAAAAATGTAAAATCGCGCACTACAGCCAAAGTTTCTGTCCTGCACCGTACAAACCAACAAGCATTGTAAACATCCTAAAGGAAAACCTCGGGACATTATTTTTATAATACAATGCTATTATACAAGGGGATAATTATTTTTGTTGAAAAGTTTCTGTAATCAAGATTCGCAAAGTTTCCGTGAGCATGAACAAAGTTCCAGGCTAGCTCCCACTTCAACAATGCTTGTCTCTCTCACTTTCACTTTCCTTTTTGAAAATTTTTTAGGTTCCCCTCTTTATTTTTTTGTTTTTAAACTATATGAAAGCACTCAGCAGAAATAAATCACTCTCTAAAACTTCCGGGTTGTCTCCCTCGCAGCACTTTCTTTAAAGCCATTAAGCTAGGCATTTAGTGCTCAAGTAATGAATCCAGCCGGATCCCAAGGTATATCAAAGCCAATTTTGATTAACAATGATTTGTAATTTAGTAGTGAGCACAAAGTAACATATATGAAGAAATGACGAAGTCTAACTCTCTTCCTATGCATCGACATGTCATAAAAGAACAATTCATGCACACATAGTAAAGGCCAATACATAGTATAAACAGTTTCTTGCAATTCTATCATATTGGAAACATAAAGAGGCGGAGATTTAGTTCCTCTCTCATAATAATTGCAAGTAGGAGCAGAAAGCACATGCATATTATATTCATCAAAATCATCATGTGCAACGGTAAAAGGCAACCAATAAATATAATCCTTAATAAGCACAAACTTCTCCAGTATAGTGTAGTCGGGAGAATTCAAAAAGATAATAGGACTATCATGCGTGGGTGCAATAGCAACAATTTCATGTTTAACATAAGGAACTATAGCAAGTTCATCTCCATAAGCATAATTCATATTGGCATCTTGGCCACAAGCATAGCAAGCATCATCAAAAAGGGGTAATTCAAGAGAATCAACGGGATCATAACAATCATCATAGCAATCATCCTTCGGTATGCACGAAGGGAAATTAAAAAATTTATGAGTTGAAGAGTTACTCTCACTAGAAGGTGGGCACGGGTAGCTAATCCGCTCTTCCTCCTTTTTTTCTTCGCTCTCCTCATCATCTTTTTCATCCAATGAGCTCATAGTATCATCAATTTCTTCTTCCATAGCTTCCTGCAAAATATTAGTCTCTTCTTGGACAGCGGAGAATTTCTCAATATATGGTTTAACATAGGCATTAGAAGCATAATTATCATAACAATATTCAAGTATGGCAAAACTTTCAGATTTGTAAAGAGTAGCATCATACTTTTCAATCAAAGAAGCAATTTCAAAAGCACCCTTAAAAGCAACAAATTCTTCAATTTGTTGAACATCATAGTAATTATAAACACCCTTAGCATACGAAGATACGGTTTCATTATCAATAAACTCACACTGGTAAGGAAGGTGTTTCTTAGGGTTTTCAGAACAACAAGTAACATCATATATTTCACATAAATTCCAAGCATAGCATAGCAAAAGATGAATTTGATCCCATAATAGTTTCCCTTTTTCAGATATACGGTGTCGCACATAATAAGCATGCTCATCTAAAGATTTGCCCTCAACTAAGCTAGTTGGGGTTTCAGCACGAGCACATAGGGATCAAAGATGATCCAAGTAAAAAGCTTCAGTAGTGTGATAGATTTTGAGTGGTTCTTCAACCATTGGAGCAGTAGGTACAACTAATTTTTTTGGTATTTTGTGTTTCCTACCCATACCTAAAGATAGAAAACAACTAAGAACAGCAAATAAAAATTACTTAGTGATAAAGCAAACAAGCACACACGAGAATATTCACCCCACGCTATGACTCCCCGGCAACGGCGCCAGAAAAAGGTCTTGATAACCCGCAAGTATACGGGATAGTTGTAGCCTCTTTCGACAAGTAAGAGTGTCGAACCCAACGAGGAGCTAAAGGTAGAACAAATTTTCTCTCAAGCCCTATCGGCCACTGATACGACTTTACGCACACTTGACGTTCGCTTTACCTAGAACAAGTATGAAACTAGAGGTACTTTGTAGGTGTGATAGGATAGGTTTGCAAGATAATAAAGAACACGTAAATAAAAGCTAGGGGCTGTTTAGATAAAGATGCAATAAAGTAAATATAGCGAGTGTGGAAAAGTGGTGGTAGGAGTTGTGGAATTGTCCCTAAGCAATTGACTACGTTACTAGACCGGTAATCACTATTGCAATTCTATTTGAGGGAGAGGCATAAGCTAACATACTTTCTCTACTTGGATCATATGCACTTATGATTGGAACTCTAGCAAGCATCCGCAACTACTAAAGATTCATTAAGGTAAAACCCAACCATAGCATTAAAGCATCAAGTCCCCTTTATCCCATACGCAACAATCTACTTACTCGGGTTTGTGTTTCAGTCACTCACGCAACCCACTATAAGCGAATCATGAACGTATTGAAACACCCTATAGCGGGAATCCCTAATGCTTGCACGACACGGAGGGCACCATAGGACAGCACCAATAATAAAACATGAAACTCAAACCAGTCATAGCAATTCATCAATCACCGATAGAACAATGGAAATCTACTCAGACATCATAGGATGGCAACACATCATTGGATAATAATATGAAGCATAAAGCACCATGTTCAAGTAGAGGGTACAGCGGGATGCGGGAGAGTGGACCACTGGATATAGATGGGGGAAGGTGATGGAGATGTTGGTGAAGATGACGGTGGTGTTGCTGAAGATCGCGGTGATGATGATGGCCCCCGGCAGCGCTCCGGCGCCACCAGAAGCAAGGGGGAGAGATCCCCCCATCTTCTTCTTCTTCCTTGACCTTCTCCCTAGATGGGAGAAGGGTTTCCCCTCTGGTCCTTGGCTCCCATGGCTTGAGAGAGGCGAGAGCCCCTCCGAGATTGGATCTATCTCTCTGTTTCTGCTTTTTCTGATTCTGCCCCTTCACCGTTTCCTTTATATCTGGAGATCCATAACTCCGATTGGGGTGAATCTTTCGCCCAGATTTTTCTCGTAAAATTAGTTTTCTTGCGGCAAAAGAAGAGCATAAACCGCCTTACGGGTGGCCCACGAGAGTCCAGGGCGCGCCTAGGGGGAAGGGCGCGCCCCCTGTCTCGTGGCCGCCCCGGACACCGTTTCGCGTTGATTCTTCCTCCGGAAAATCCCAAATATTCCAAAATAATTCCCCGTCCATTTTTATCCCGTTTGGATTCCGTTTGATATTGGTTTTCTGGGAAACATAAAACATGCAACAGACAGGAACTGGCACTGGGCACTAGATCAATATGTTAGTCCCAAAAATAGTATAAAAAGTTGCTAAAAGTATATGAAAGTTGAAGAATATTGGCATGGAACAATCAAAAATTATAGATATGACAGAGACGTATCAGCTGCCGTCGCCGCAGGGCCTGGCTAGCGGTGGGAGTAGTAGGGGCGGTGAGGCCTCAACAGCAGCACAACCGGTCAGTGGAGGCAGGAGCAGGCAGTCTCGCCGGCGCTGGTTTGGGCGGCTGGTGCAAGAAGAGCAGCACTAGAAGAAGTAGCAGGACCGTTTGATTCAAATCCAACGGTTACTACTGCTACAATTGATTGTTGACTAAGTTGACAAGCCTTGCGTACGCATCAACTTAGTAGGCTAACAGGTCAGCCTCCCAACCGATGCGCCCCAGATGTCAGTGGGAGGAATCATTTTTTTCGCGTAATAAGGAGGCAGTTGATTGCATGCGGCCAAGCCAGCAGAGGGAGTAGGGTGGGCCGGGGAAGCCTGCGCGGCATTACAGCGGGCCACAAGAGGAGGGAGCAGGCAGTTCCGCCGGTGCTAGTTTAGGCGGCTGGAGCAGGAAGATCGGAGATTGAAGATGCACGTCGGTCATTGGATGGACATACAACAGTCAGTGCTGCTAGAATCGTGTGTTGACTGACAAAGCTTTGCGTAAACAAGTCAGTCTCGAAATCTATGGCGTGTATAGCCCATTTGCTATTATTTTTACAATTTTTACTCAATTTCCAATTCATATGGAAATTATTGCAGCCCGTTTTCCATTTTTAGAATTGTTGCCCATTTTCTGGTCAGTACCAGGGTTAAAAAATTAACTAAATATGTGCAAAATTTTGAAAATTCGCAAATTTTGGCTGGGGAATAAAATATTCTTAATCCAAAAATTATTAGCCATACTAAAACAAATTTAAAAATAAATTAGTATTATGTCATGTTAAATCCAATGAAATACTATAAAATATTAGTGAAGAACAAAAACAAAAAAAAGAAACTAATATCCCATTTGCTATAAATTTTTTGGAATTTTCAACCCCTTTGATATTACTTTTAACAGACACTGACCATACTCTTTGGCCAAGCCGGAAAGCATCCCTCCTCGTCTTGAAATATTTGTAGCCTAGTAAGTTGAAGTAAACAAATAGGCCTAGCTTGGGTATTCTTCAAAAAGAAATACTGGGCTACCTATTTTCCCAAAGAAAAACCTGTTGGGTTGGTCATGTTGTTAGACGGGCCACAGAAACCGCACAACCCAGTTTATAGCCTGCTCCTCCGAATTACTACTCAAAAAAAAGTTGTGCAATTCTGTCGTTAATTGACTATACGTTAAAAATGATGTGGATCCCGGATATGAGCGGGGTGGATTAGAGTAAAAAAACGAGGGGTGCATCTGAGTAGTAAAAGAGGCACTTGCTTGTGTTCGGGAGTGGACCTGGTGGGTCCGTACTGTCATACTCACAACTACAGTTATCTCCCGATTCACTATGTTGACAGGGACCGTTTCAAAAAAAACTATGTTGATAGGGCCGGATGGCGGCGCCGCGGCGAGCGCACCAAGGCGGAGGATAAAGTGTTGTCGCCAATGTGCTGGGCTGGGTTGGACATTCTTATTGAAAAAAATGGACCAGAACTATTTACGACATTGACTACGATTTGCATGGGTCCGCTGGTTGCAGGAAGAAAATGCTGGGAGAAAGAACACTGGTCGCTATCTTTGCCTAAGAATAATATCGACTGAATGTAACGATACTATCATAGGAAATAATATCCTCCTGTTAAATCATGAATTTAAAGAACTGGTGCATGAGCATTTAGCTTTATTTATTTATTTACTTATTTATGTTTAGGGGGCCATGAGCATGTACCTGGGCCGGATTCATGTGAGAGCCTCCCTTCCAGTTAATTATGGGCTCCTCTATTGGGCCTTCATCAGTGGGCTGCATGTTATCAACAAGTGGAAAATGTGTTCCATACAAAAAGTAGTATGCGTTACGTACGGTACAGGGGACTAAGGATCGAACCGTGCAACCACGTCCAAAACATTGTGTTTGTCGTTCTAACAACACATTTATTCAACCAACAGACGGAATATACTACTGATTGTACATTGAAAACAGCAGCAGCAGCAACCAGGGTTGGGGGTGCAACAGAAGCAGTAAGCAGGCCAGAAGAGTGAAGACGCAGCTCTCTCTTCCAAACCAAACATCAGCCATTATTACAAAAGGGCTACCAAAAAAGAACAAATGTATGCATCAAACTAAATAAAGATCCTACTACACCAAGTGTACGCATCTAACTAACTGGCTTAGTTAGATGTTACTATTTATTAAGCTGTGGAGATTGGCTGACGGCTTGAACCAGATGGGTGCCTGACGGGGGAAACTCCAGCCAGCAGGTCGAAGTCTGATACTTGCGACCCTCTCTCCTACTTTGGGCTGCAGAGCGTGGCGGCACATATCAGGGCATGGTGCATGCAGAGACGCATGGTATGCTGTGTACACACAGTTTTGCCTAATGCACGAAACCATGCTGCCATCATGATCCTTGCCGTCGGTTATATCCTGGTTAATCGGATAATTCAGTCCGACAAACAGAGAGCGTGTACCAAGGCTACTTACCAGCCTCCAGTCAAAAATTCCTGAAAGCCCAGACAAGCTGGGATCCTGCTCAAAGACCTTGTGGTGACTGTGATTGTATTCTGCGAAACAACACGCCCGGTACGTGCGAACGATCATCAATTGTTCGCCATCGTCTGATCGAGCCAGGAACCACCTGCAACTGCCATGCCGCTTTTCTTTGAAAGCTTCTGGGATTAGGAGGGGTAGGGATACCAGGCGGCCTACAACATCATATCAAGTTGGAGTCAAATAAAAAAGGGCTCTTGATGTAGTCAATCTTAAGAACAACATGTTATGAGCATGAATATTTTTTCAGTAAATGTTGACAGTAATATAAGCAAGCCATCATGATATCATAGGAAAGTAACATACTGCTGTAACAGCCGATTGTAGCGATGACTGGAGTAGGCCAGCAATACGTCCAGCCATAGAAGGAGTCGATAGCGTAAATGAAGCCCTTGTGTTCAATGGCATCAGAGAACCATGGAGGATGTATGATCCTGCGATGGACGTGTAGATTTATCCACTTACCGCAGTGACCTGTTAAATAGGCGAGACCGCGGTTAAAGAATGCAATTAGTCTGAAGTCTTTATAATTCGCAGATCTTGTGGGCACTTGGCAGATTACAACCTTGAGCAAATCAAACTTGGTATTATGTTGGCTACTGTAAGATTCCGAGTATTCTGGGCCGCGGTGCCAAAGTAGTGTAGTGTTAATCGAAGGAAGGGGGATCAATCGCCGGGTGTAGACCTCCATGAGCATCCAGATGTCGCGACCGTCAACGAGCACCATCCAAGACGTGTTCATGCCGACCCAGTACGTACCGTTAATGTAGTTGAGGGTGAGGGGGATCGGATCGCAATCAAGTGGGTTGATGCTCGCCACCCTACGATCGTTATGCTGCGTGACACGCCGTTTCTGAAGATCAGGCGGCATCAGCAAGCAAGGAGCTGGCTTAAAAAGCTCCGGCCTGAGGGCTTTGAGTAAACGGTTCAGCCCCGACGAGCATGCGGCAAGCGGCATGGTACTGAGATTGTCCACACGCGAAACAATGAGCTTGATTACCTCTGTGGGGAGCGAATTCCAGCCACTCTTTCGGCGGACGCTGCTCGGTTCTGCCATTGTTAGTGCTTGGGTTTCGGACGAGGGGGGAGGCGCCTTAGCGGGGATGGAAGATTGGATGAGATTATGTGCGGACAAAGATGGAGAAGCGAATATGTGTTGCGGGAAGTGGACATGTGATGATGACTACAGCATGCCGCTTGACTTACGAGACACATACCAGCAGCGTAGGGTCATATCGATGCCAGACAACTTGCTTGAGTGATCACAGTACTCGTACTCCCTACAGTACCTACTACTATGCCCTAACTTGCTTGAGTAGAGTAGTAGAGTAGGACTCTGCTCTACTACTAGCATCGGAGAAGTAGTATATTCTAATCTAAAATAGTTACAAACTTCAATGCTCGAGCGTGGAACGACTAAGAACCATGCTCAATGACCGTGTCTACGTGGTGTTTGGAATTATATGCAAAAAAATAGCAAGATGCCCGTGCATTGCACGGCACACCATCATCACCAACTCGGTTTTTTCTCTACTCCTACTCCTATAAAAGACTCAGTTGGTGATGATGAAGGCGAGGAGGCGTGTTCAGCCGGGCGTGCAGCGGACGGTGCAGTACTATTCGATTTGTTATAAAAACAAAGAAGAGTAGTAGAGATAGAGATAAGAGTAGAGATAGAGACTTAGGGAGGAGCACGAGGTTGTGGGAGATAAGGATGAACGAGGCGAGGCCTTATCTGTAAATGTGGAGAGAGGTGCGGGTATCTTTTGTAAAATTGTCATAGTTGGCTTTCTATCCGTCAGATATAGATCGGGTGGTATATATTACAAGATGGCAGGCACACCATCATCACCAACTCGGTTTTCTATAAGAGTAGCCCTGTTCAAGAATTCATGCGATTAACCAGTTAACTTGCCCATTAATCCCTACTCCTAGGGTCGCCGAGTAGCCTATAAACCGATAAATCGTCCGATTAATTGATTAAATGGCCGATCAACTTGCCGATTAGCCGATTAATCCCCTACTCACCAGCCAACCGAGCAGCTACCAGTTAACGATTTCCTCAACAATGAAGAGTAGATATAGATAGATAGAGACTAGGGAGTACTAGTAAGGACACCATCTACTGATTCGTGTGCTACTCCTGCGCTCCATTCGACGGTCGCAACGTCCCCTACAGCCACTCCCTCCTGCGCTCCATTCGGCGGGCGCTATTGAAATTTGGGGAGCGCACTCTTGCGACTGCTGGCAGCCACGACTTCACCGACGACGACTTCTTTCCTAACCTCGGCAACCTCTTCCTCAACGACATGGGCGACAACCTCAATGCCAACGGTGCTGCTCCTGTTGCATCGTATGTGTTTCTGTCCTTCCTGTTTGAAATCGTGGTAGAATTCATCTTTCTACTCTGTATGCCACTACTATGCTAGTCTACATGATTAGTTTCATCTCTGTTATAGTCGTCATGATTTATTTTGTGCTTATTCGGATTAAATCTCGTACTAACTTGCTCATATATTCAACTGGCGCAACGTCCCCTACAGCCACTCCCGTTTCATGGACGTCTTGGTCGATGTCTCCAAGGAGCCCTTCGTCTACTACTATGAGTGCCCGATGCCATTTTGGGGCTCATCGACGGACATGGTGCATCACCTCATGGATGCGTGCAGCGGTCACTACTGGCCCTTGGTGGAGAACATCAAGTACGAGACGTGCTACCCGTTCACCATGCCGGAGTCGCTGGAGGATCACTGCCGCCTGCTAGTCTCGGAGGAGGACGGCAGCGTCTTCCTCTTGATCGTGGGCACTGGAGAGGCCCGCGCAGGCCGCCGCCCCGTCTCAGTAGTGTGCGCCAGGGGCAACACCGCTGGCGCTGACACTGACATGAGGCCGATCTACAGGTGCATGGTCAGTGTTACTACCCCTCCGGGTCACGTGGGCGGCGACACCGGCCTCATCGAACGGACTTGGACTCTGCGGAGCTGGGACTTTCCCGCCGATGTGGACTTGGAAAACCCATGGTATCCTTTACCCGCCAACGCGGTGCACGGGGACTCCAAGGAGGTTCACCTGGACATACACATTATCAAGTCTAATGTTGATTATTAGTCTTCGCTCAATGTAATCCGATGTTTAAGCATGTGGAGACTTCCATGCA
Organism: Triticum dicoccoides; assembly: GCF_002162155.2. Taxonomy (NCBI): domain Eukaryota; kingdom Viridiplantae; phylum Streptophyta; class Magnoliopsida; order Poales; family Poaceae; genus Triticum; species Triticum dicoccoides. The sequence continues at coordinate 490,881,096 of NC_041383.1, read as the reverse complement.
TGATCTTGCTCTATTGGAGTATCGCGCATGAATAGAAGTGTATCTTTTTATGGTTTAGTCTAGAATCTTCCATGTATGCACTTTTACTACAGTACTGGTGAAAGACTTACTATGAACCATTTCTTACATCTCCTCTGCCCCTTCCAAGTCATCCTGATTTAATCCCTCCATCTAGGTGTATAAGGGCATGGTTAATACTTAATAGTATAGCCAACAGTTGACTACAAGAAAGTGTCATGTCATCTGTAGCCAACATGTATAACAATCGATACTCAAAAACTAATTCTTAAAGCCAACGGTGCTGCTTCCGTTGCATCGTATGTGTTTCTATCCTTCCTGTTTGAAATCATGGTAGAATTCATGTTTCTACTCTGTATCCTACTAGATTATATATGTTCATCTACTATGCTAGTCCACATGATTAGTTTCATCTCTGTTATAGCCGTCATGATTTATTTTGTGCTTATTCGGATTAAATCTCATAGTAACTAGTTCATATATTCAACTGGCACAACGTCTGTTTCATGGACGGCCTGGTCGATGCCTCCAAGGAGCCCTTCGTCTACTGCTATGAGTGCCCGATGCCGTTTTGGGGCTCGCCGACGGACATGGTGCATCACCTCATGGATGCGTGTAGCGGTCACTACTGGCCCTTGGCGGAGAACATCAAGTACGAGATGTGCTACCCATTCACCATGTCGGAGTCGCTGGAGGATCACCGCCGCCTGCTAGTCTCAGAGGAGGACGGCGGCGTCTTCCTCTTGATCATGGACACCGGCGAGGCCTGTGCAGGCCACCGCCCTGTTGTCGGTGTCAAAACCGGCGGATCTCGGGTAGGGGGTCCCGATCTGTGCATCTTAGGCTAATGGTAACAGGAAGCAAGGGACACAATGTTTACCCAGGTTCGGGCCCTCTCGATGGAGGTAAAACCCTACTTCCTGCTTGATTGATATTGATGATATGAGTAGTACAAGAGTTCATCTACCACGAGATCGTAGAGGCTAAACCCTAGAAGCTAGCCTATGATGATTATGATTATTGTGATCGTCCCTCTAAGGACCGAACTCTCCGGTTTATATAGACATCGGAGAGGTCTAGGGTTTACATGGAGTCGGTTACAAGGAAGGAAATATAATATCCGAATCGTCAAGCTTGTCTTCCACGCAAAGGAGAGTCCCATCCGGACACGGGACGGAGTCTTGAGTCTTGTATCTTCACGCTCCAATAGTCCGGACACAGTATACAGTCCGGTTGTCCGGATACCCCCTAATCCAGGACTCCCTCAGTAGCCCCTGAACCAGGCTTCAATGATGATGAGTCCGGCGCGCAGTTTTGTCTTCGGCATTGCAAGGCGGGTTCCATCTCCGAATACTCCAAAGTAATTATCGAACACTTCGGCCGTGTCCAGATCCGCAAGATGATCTTCTCATACCACCATAGGGAGCACAGCATAAATTTGACTTGCGGGCAATTTTTGTATATCGTGCCCTTGCTTCGCGGCCCGACCCAACACGAACCGGTTTTTCTTAGCCCACCTCGACACAGGTTGCGAGGCAGTTTTATCGGCACGACCTACAAGAGCAGAGATCGTGTTCCCCTTATTACGGGATCTTCCATCAATATTGGTGTGCGCAACCCCACGGCGACTGTCGGTATGACTCCGTGTTTTTAGATAAGTCTCAAGCGGTCACGCCGAGGACTCTTGATATTCACCCCCTTTATAAAGGGGTCGAGTGTAACGCCCCAGTTTCGTTGCGCCAGGTGTCTGCCAATTATTCGCCGTCGTTGCCATGTCATGTGCTTGCGTGTTGCATTTTATCATGTCATCATGTGCATCTCATTTTGCATATGTGTTCATCTCATGCATCCGAGCATTTTCCCCGTTGTCCGTTTCGCGATCCGGCACTCCTATGCCCTCCGGCGTTCCCCTTTTGTCTCCTGTTGTGAGCGGGTGTTAAACTTTCTCGGAATGGCCTGAGGTTTGCCAAGCGGCCTTGGTATAGCACCGGTAGACCGCCTGTCAAGTTTCGTGCCATTTGGAGTCCGTTTGATACTCCAACGGTTAACCGGGTAACCGTAATAGCCTCTTTTGTGTGCAGCCCAACACCCCTTCCAAAGTGGCCCAAAACCCAGCAAACTCCCCTCCATGCTCTCGGTCATTCGATCACGATTGCGTGGCCGAAAACCACTCCTCATTTGGAGCTTCCTAGCTCCCTCTACCTATAAAACTAGACCTCCCCCGAAATTTTCGGGTCATTCTACCCTAACCCTAGCAAATCGCCCTCCGCGCCGCCAGACATGTCCATCCGTGCCGGACATGTCCAGCCTCCACGTCGCTACAGCCAATCCTGAGCCGCCACCTCAGCAGCGCCGCCTCCCTCCTCCTCTAGCGCGCCGCCACGTGTCCCCCCAGCGCCCCACTTCACCGCGGGCCCGCCGAGCCCATCTGAGGCCCGCTCGGGCCCAGACGCCGCCGATGCTCGACCGCGCGAGCCCGAGGCGCCGCCGCCGCCCCGCGTC
>NC_041383.1:490854917-490878242 GCF_002162155.2 Triticum dicoccoides | reverse complement strand
GCCTCGTCCACGGTCGCCGACCATTCCCTACCGGCGCCCTCCACCGCTCGCGCCTCGCGCCGGCAACTGCCGCCTCGCCGGAGCCCCGCTGGCTGCCGTCGTGCCCGGATCCGGTGCCTAGGCGGCTGGATCCGCCCCGCGCCGCCCCGTTCCCGGCCTTCTCCGTCGCCGGCGCGCCTCCCTCGCCGGTTGTCATCGCGCCGTCGACCTCCCCTGCCTCCGCGCGTGAGCGCGAGGACGACGACCCCGCGCCGTTGACCGAGTCGCCTCCCGCGTGGGCCCCGCTCTGGCCCAGGCCACATCCCGGCCCGGTCCACCTCCTCGGCCCGATCCACCTCTCCTTCCTCTCTGGGCCAGGCCCGCTAGGTGAGCAGACCGCCTAAACCTCGCCTGTGCGAAGTATTGCTACGTTGCGCCCGTCCGTTTTTTTTTAGAAAACGGCCAAGTCCTGTAAATTTGCACTTTCTGATGCATACTTTGACCTGCTGTAACTCCATGTGTGCTGCTCCGTTTCATGCGTGTAATATGTCAAATTGTTCGTCTGGACGAGTACTTCATTTCATTCCATTGCATCATTTTCATTTGAGCTCATCTTCATGCCCGAATCATCGTTGCAAGAGTGCATGTTGCTGTTAATCTGCTGAAACTGTTATAACATGCTGATTTGTCATTTTTGCCATGATTGATGTGTGCATCCTATGAGGTTGATGTCTACATGTGTTTTGATCTATGATATGCCATCTTTACAGGTGTGTATGCCATGTATTTTTGTGATCAATGTGGTGACTAGCACAAGCATGTAAACTAGGCCTCGTGATGTTGCTGATTTCAGTCCCTGTTCTGCTGTTATTTTTATGCCATGTAAACTTGATGCTACAGAGAGATCCATGCTTATTTTGAGATACTTCAATAAGGATGTTTTGTACATATGGTTATGAGATATCCATCCATGCCCCTGGTTGCATTTATAGCTTGCTGTAGATTGTTCATATCTTACTCCAAAGTTGCTACATGATGTTGTTGTCAGCCTGTTAACATGAAGTTCAATGTTGCCATGATTGTTGTTAGTTATCCATGCACCCTATGAACTTGATCTTGCCATGCTTAGCTTCATAAACATGTCTTCTTACTGTTGGTTGCCTTTCCATGCCATGTATTGCTCTATGGTGAGTGGTTCAAGCTCACCAACATGCCTATTTATTGTTGTTCCTGTCATGTTTGAATCTGTCATATAACTTGCCATGTTTACATGGATGCCATCATTTCTTCTGATCCTTTTTGGCTCATGGTCAGTAAGGGATTTTTGTTCTATGCAATTAGTAGATTCATGCCATGCCTTTGTTTACCATGATATGTTCCTGTAACATGTTGTTTGATATCTCTAAACATTGCAACCTGATGTTATTTCTGCTAAAGTCTGAAACTGTTATTATTTGCAACCTTGCCATGTGTGTTTGAGCATGTTCTAGTGATTTATGGAGATAGCTCAGTGTTCATGTTTTGTTATGCTTTACCTGTACATCATGTCCATGCCTTTTGTTATCATGTTGTGGTACTGTAGCATATTGTTTTGGTGCTTGCAATATGCCTAGTTGCTGTTTTGGACAGATGGTTGCTATAACCTGTTTCATGTGTATGTATTGCACCGTTGCTCCGTTTTGAGTGTGCTCTATATGAAACTTGATTGATTTTGCATGTAGCTTCATATTATCATGTTGCATCCTTGTTTTGAGGCGTTTGCTTGATGTTTGAATGCCTTTTGCATCAATGCCATGGTTAACTTGTTTTGCTCATATCTTCTAGGCCGTAGCTCCAAATCTGACGAACTTTATATGTAACTTGACTAGAATCTCATGTAGATCATCTTGGTGCATCTTAACTTTCTGTTTAACAACTTGAACATAAGGTTTATTCAGATCTGGACCAATTTCGAAATTTGCATATGAGGACTTACCGGAATTGTTATATGTTGTTCCCGGCCTCATTTAAACTTGCTTTGATGTGTTGTTCTTGTTTGCATCATATCTTGCCATGAGTAGCTTCATGTAGCTTTGTCATGCATCATATTTGTTTGTGCATCATGCCTTGTTCATGTGTGGTGTGTTTACCATGTTGTGTGCTTCTTTTTGATAGTTCCTGTTTCGTTACGATCGTGAGGATTCGTTCGTCTACGCTTGGTTCGTCTTCGTGGCTTCATCCGTTCGTCTTCTTCATGGACTCGTTCTTCTTCCTTGCGGGATTTCAGGCAAGATGACCGCTACCCTGGATCTCACTACTATCATTGCTATGCTAGTTGCTTCGTTATATCGCTATGTTGTGTTACCTATCTTTTGCTCATCAAGCCTCCCAAATTGCCATGAACCTTTAACCTTTGACCCCCCTCCTAGCAAACCGTTGCTTGGCTATGTTACCGCTTTGCTCAGCCCCTCTTATAGCGTTGTTAGTTGCAGGTGAAGTTGAAGATTGCTCCATGGTGGACAGGATTTTGGTTGGGATATCACAATATCTCTTATATTATTAATGCATCTATATACTTGGTAAAGGGTGGAAGACTCGGCCTTATGCCTGGTGTTTTGTTCCACTCTTGCCGCCCTAGTTTCCATCATACCGGTGTTATGTTCCCGGATATTGCGTTCCTTACGCTGTTCGGTGATTTACGGGACCCCCTTGACAGTTCGCTTTGAATAAAACTCCTCCAGCAAGGCCCAACCTTGGTTTTACCATTTGCCTCACCTAGCCCTTTTTCCCTTGGGAGGCGCGCTCTCGAGGGTCATCTTTATTTTATCCCCCCCGGGCCAGTGCTCGTTGTGAGTGTTGGTCCAACCTGTCAACCGCAGGTGGCCACCAGGGGCAACTCTGGGTTGGCCTACCAGAAGTTTGGACAATCCGGTGTGCCCTGAGAACGAGATATGTGCAGCTCCTATCGGGATTTGTCAGCACATCCGGGCGGCTTCGCTGGTCTTGTTTTACCATTGTCGAAATGTCTTGTAAACCGGGATTCTGAGTCTGATCGGGTCTTCCTGGGAGAAGGAATATCCTTCGTTGATCGCGAGAGCTTATCATGGGCTAAGTTGGGACACCCCTGCAGGGTATTATCTTTCGAAAGTCGTGCCTGCGGTTATTGGCAGATGGGAATTTGTTAATGTCCGGTTGTAGATAACTTGACACCAGATTCGAATTAAAACGCATCAACCGTGTGTGTAGCCGTGATGGTCTCTTTTCGGCGGAGTCCGGGAAGTGAACACGGTTTCTGTGTTATGATTGACGTAAGTAGGTGTTCAGGATCACCTCTTGATCATTGCTAGTTGACGATCGTTTCCTTTGCTTCTCTTCTCGCTCTTATTTGCGTATGTTAGCCACCATATATGCTTAGTCGCTGCTGCAACCTCACCACTTTACCCCTTCCTGTCCCTTTGAGCTTTCCTAGTCTTGATACCCATGGTAATGGGATTGCTGAGTCCTCCTGGCTCACAGATTACTACAACAACAGTTGCAGGTACAGGTTTTGCGATGATCATGATGCGAGAGCGATGTTGCTTGTTTTGGAGTTCTTCTTCTGCTTCTTCTTCGATCAGGGGATAGGTTCCAGGTCGGCAGCCTGGGCTAGCAGGGTGGATGTCGTTTGAGTTTCTATTTGTGTTTCATCCATAGTCGGATGGTGCTCTGATGTATTGTGATGTTGTATTCGTGTCGCATTGTATGCCCCTTGTATGTATCCCCATCTATTATGTAATGTTGATGTAATGATATCCACCTTGCAAAAGCGTTTCAATATGCGGGTCTATCCTTGGTGGGACCTTCGAGTTCCTTTTGGATAGGGTCGCATATTGGGCGTGACATCGAGGCCTATACCTCTTTTCCACCACCCCTTTATCCTTTCGCATCTCGAGTTCCAACACCCGAGACCCAAACCCAAACACCCCGGATCTTCCACTATGTCCGGATCCAACCTTCAAGGCCGGTGGGTGGCCTCCTCGATCAAGGAGGAGGACATCGCGAGGCTTAGGGAGGTAGGATATCTGACTCCCAACATCCAACACAGGCTTCCTGCCCCAGGGCAGGTCATCCCTACCCCCGAGCCTAATGAGAGCGTCGTATTTGTTCCTCACTTCCTCCGCGGCCTGGGCCTCACCCTCGATCCCTTTGTGAGGGGGCTCATGTTCTATTACGGGTTAGATTTTCATGATCTAGCTCCGCACGCTATCCTCCATATCTCGTCGTTCATCACTGTGTGCGAGGCTTTTCTCCACGTCGCCCCACACTTCGGCTTATGGCTCAACACCTTTAATGTGAAGCTGAAGATGATTGAGGGGCGATATGCAGAGTGCGAAGGCGCCGTAATAAGCAGAAACGTCGATGCCCCATGGCCAGAGGGTTCTTTCCTAGAGGTATCCGATCTGTGGCAGCGGAGGTGGTTTTACGTCATAGCTCCCAGAGGCACAAAATGGGTGGCTGCTCCCGACTTCCGTTCGGTCCCTCTGCCTCAACTGGCGTCATGGACCAATGTGGGACGGGATTGGGGGTCTGCTAGCAATGTACCCACACTGCAGAGCCGCATCCGGGAGCTTCTTGAGAGGGACATTAACCTTGTCAGCATAATTCAGGTAATGTTGATCCGACGGATGTTGCCGTGCAAACGCCGGCCTCTCCGGATGTGGGAATTCAATCTAGAGGGTCCGCGGACTATTCTACACTACTTCGGCCTGACGCTCGAAGGGATGTGGAAATTATTCTTTGGACCACAAGTAAAGTGTCCAGACACCACCGAGGATGCGGGCCTAAGCTGCAATCGCCTAGATACCCAAGTAAGTAACCCCGAAACCGAACACTTCGTTTATATTTATAATCATTATTCTGAAAATCCTCCGTGGCCAGGAGTGGCTCAGCAAAGAGGAGAGAATCAGGTGTCCGGCGCCACTTCCCGAAGGCTCGCCTAGTCGTACCATAGCCAAGATGCTTGGCCGGGTGCTTAGCAAAATGCCCTCAGGGAAAGACGAAGGGAAGAATAGAGAAGCCAAACTTCATACAATGCGCATACAAACCAGGGGAATTGCTACCTCCCCTAAGGAGGATGGTCGGGGAGGGGAGTCTAAAGCCTCCTCCCCATGTGGGAAGAAGAGGGCCGCCTCCAAAGACTTGTAGACGGAGATGCCCAAACAGGGGAAGAAAGCGTCCCCAGGGGGCTCTGCCCCGACGGGCACCCCCACCGTGTCATGCCCGCCAACGGGCCAGCCCTCCACCGAGCTATAAGTTAACCGTAAATTCAAAGGTACTACTTTTCTCCGAGTACAATAACCAGGATCCATTCTTTGCAGTCCGGTTAGCACCCCTTCTTGATAGAGTTCGTCTTTGGGGGACCTCCCTCCAGAGATGATGGAGAGTGAGACCCCACCAACCTCTCCGCCTCGCGAGGAGGGCGACCCCGAGGTGTCGTCACGGAGGAGTCCGGATCTGCCGAAGCCAGAAGCTACTCCTTCGGCTGCCCTGAGCCCGGAGCGATCGGCTCCCACGGGGGGCGATGAGAAGGGTCTGGCATAGGTCGATGTCCGGCTAGACATGCTGACGGGCCTTCTGGAACGAGCTGCACTCTCGGAGGAGCACCACTCCCGGTGCTCAAGAAGATTTCATCCACCACAAGCGATTTAAATGAAGCACTTACGAGCCTGCTCAGAGGTTTTGAGGTATGTAATGAAAAATACATAATTTTGGCTGTGAGGCATGCACTAGGTGTGCTCCATATGGATAGTAGTCCCTGAGACTCTGGTTGCCCGCCCTAGGCGGCAAACGGAGGATCATATTGTGTAAGTAATGAATGCACGACATATATGCGCAGGTGTCTAAGGATCCAGCAGTCGACCAGTCCGTTGAAGTTACCGAACTAAGGAGGCGGATTGGAGCTATTGATGCCGACATCACGCTTGTGAACGAGCGGCTTAATGAGTCACAAGGTATGTGCTCTGCTTTCCTTATTATTTATAGGAAAAATTGAAATGAGTATAATATTGATGTGATATGTGTGGACTGCAGATGGTGCTGCTGCCATGGAAGCCCTAAGGGTGGAACTTGCCCAGGCCAAGGAACAAGCTCGGGCTAGCAATGCGGCTGCCCTAAAGGCGGCCGAAGAGTTGAGAGCCGAACAGGCTGCTCATCGCCGAAGCGAAGAAAAAATAGCCGAAATGGCTGTGGAGCTGAAAAATGCCGCCAGTCGGTATGAGCTCCTTGAGAAGGAGAATCAGGGAAACTTGGCTGACCTGAAGATGGCACTTGATACGGCCAAGGAGACGCGGTCTGAAAGCAGGGATGCACGGGAGGAGCTTCGTCTGGCCGGAGAAATCGCGGCTGGAAACCCTTACTTATTGCGGATGAAGTTTTTAGATCCGAAGTATGCTCCCCTGGATCGACGCTGGAGCCCTGCAGACGCGTATGCGGACTTGGCGAAGAGTATGGCTGATGCGGCCAAGTTTTTCGAGGATCAAGGTGATAAAGAGGTGGAGAAGCTATTCTGGTCGCAATTCAATGCTCCTGCGCGCCCATTGCCGTTGAGTGAGAAGATGGCTGCTGTGTTGAGCTTCATAGGTTGTCCGGTCTTGCAATGCGGTCTGTAATAGACCATCTTTGGCCGAAGGAGCCTAAGCCGGCCAGTTATTTTGGTGTAGTGCAACAATTCCTTGATGTCGTATCACAGATCGATGCCATGAGGAGGTCGGCGTGTATAGAGGGTGCACAGATGGCTCTTGCCCGCGTTAAAGCATATTGGATAGACATGGAGGCCACTATCGTTGCGACCCAGAATCCGGCGGGAGGCTAAGATCCGACCGAGCACTACTTGGAGCAGGTAACAGAAGGTGCTCGTTTAATAGAGGCTCAGTGCTCGAAGAATATCATGTTCGAGTGACAAATCATGTTTATTGTAAAAACAATGTTATTTTTGTTATGAGGCTATAATTATACTATTTGCCCGAAAGTATTATTGTGCCTCCTGTGTGGCTGTTTTTATGTATATGTGCAATCTGAAAGTTAGCAGTCGTTGGCTTCAGCCCCCACGCATACAATGCGGGGGTGTTCATGAAAAATATGCGTAATCACACTTGATCCAACGGCTTGGTCCGTTAAGGAGGTGATCGCACGTCGAACTAGGCAACCGGACTATATAGATGTAACACTTTCACTTAGCCATAGGAGTTTGACAGTGGGGCTACTATGTAGCCCCTAGTACCTTCGCGTGCATCCGAATACGGGCGCGTGTGTACATGACCGAGGAACGGTCCTTCGTTAATGCGGAGGAATCCTAAAGATTCCAGTAAGTATTCAAGTGGTTGAACAGTCTCTCGGTGTATCATGACAGTCAGTTTTCGGCTTTCTATACTGAGGTGCTCGTCCGGAATAACTGGGGCACAATCGCAGTAGTTCTCCTTTGGCCGCCTTAGCCGATAAGAACGGAACGTAAGGTGGAAAACCCAGGAGCCGGGCAAACCCAACATTTGACCAAAGACATGATTCAGAGGTGATGCATATAAGGCCAAACTCGTGACACCGAACACTCCCAAAGGTATTCGGACTTTGCAATATAAAATGGGCCGAGGAATGCCCTTTCATTATGAACCATGTAGTTCCAGGTACGTGCATTAGTCTGTCGTGGCGAAATGCCAATAACAGGAGTACCCTCTGTGGGTATAGTACCCATGGGATGTGAAAACAACAAGAGGAAATAAAAAGGTTTACATAGGGGCTTAATCTAAAGAGAAACCTTTGAGCGGGGCCCTGCTACACGTCTGCACCTTCGTCTCCGTTGTGCCGTTTCCTGGAAGGGCATCACGCGAATTGTGTCTGTGAAAAAGAAAAACTCATGTAGGAGAGTATAACATAAGCGTGCAATGGATAGTAAAAAGTGTAAGACATTGGCATGTTAATAAGGTCAAGCCAACAGTGGGGTTGTATTAAATATCTATAGCCCCTGGTGTCCTTTATAGGATTATGTACATGGTGCCCAAGCTCAAGATTATCCTGGCCGCCGGACTCGTCTAGCCGTGTTCGTGGTCTTAACGACCAGTCATGCTTTCTGGTATTGGAGGCCGCTTAGAGTCCGGCTGCTAGGGACCTCGCGGATTCCTCCGTGCGTGAGGAGCGCTCTATGTTTCCATTAACGGTGATGACGCCGCGTGGACCGGGCATCTTGAGTGTGAGGTAGGCATAATGCGGTACTGTGTTAAAGCGGGCGAATGCCGTTCTCCCAAGCAATGCGTGATAGCCGCTTTGGAGGGGGCGATTGTGAAGAGTAGTTCTTCGCTTCTGGAGTTGCCGGGGGAACCGAATGTTACCTCTAGTATGATGGAGCCCCTGCCGTGGGCTTCAACGCCTGGTATCACCCCTTCAAAGGCGGTGTTATTTTGTCTGATTCTGGAAGGGTCTATCCCCATCCTGCGGACAGTGTCCTGGTATATTAAATTGAGACTGATGCCGCCATCCATGAGGACGCGAGTGAGATGGTATCCATCGATTATTGGGTCGAGCACCAAGGCAGCTGATCCTCCGTGTCGCATACTAGTTGGGTGGTCCCTGTGATCGAAGGTGATCGGGCAGGCCGACCAGTAGTTAAGTTTAGGGGCAACGGGCCTTACAGCGTATGCGTCTCTGAGTGCGCATCCGCGCCTTCTCGTGGGTGTGTGAGTCGCGCGGATCATGTTTACTGTTTTCACCTCTGGTGGGAATTTTTCCTGTCCCCCAGTGTTCGGCTGGCGAGGTTCATCCTTGTCTTCACTTGGTGTTTCCCTTCCCTTGTGTTCGGCATTTAATTTGCCGGCCTACTTGAAGACCCAGCATTCTCTGTGAGTGTGGTTTGCAGGTTTGTCAGGGGTGCCATGAATTTGGCACAGTCTGTCCAGGACTCTGTTCAGACCGGACGGTCCCTCTTTACCGCCTTTAAATGGCTTCTTTTGTTGACCGGGTCGAGAGCCCCTGAATTCGGTGTTGACCATTGTGCTTTCTGGGCTCTCTTCCTTGTTTTGACGTTTGTTTTTACGCCATAGCTTCCCGTTGCCATCCCTTGTTTTCGATGTGCTTGGGTCGCTGGTGCCTTTACGGGCCAACCAGCTATCTTCACCCGCGCAAAAGCGGGTCATAAGGCTTGTTGAGGCTGCCATTGTCCTTGGCTTTTCTTGGCCGAGGTGTCTGGCGAGCCACTCATCTCGGATGTTGTGTTTGAAGGCCGCTAGGGCTTTGGCATCCGGACAGTCGACAATTTGATTATTCTTAGTGAGGAATCTATTCCAAAGCTTGCGGGCGGACTCTTCGGGCTGTTGGATTATGTGACTTAAATCGTCCGCATCCGAAGGCCGGACATAAGTCCCTTGAAAATTGGCCCTGAAAGCGTCCTCGAGTTCCTCCCAACTTCCAATTGAATTTTTGGGGAGGCTTTTCAACGAGTGTCGAGCTGGTCCCTTCAGCTTGAGGGGAAGGTATTTGATGGCGTGGAGGTCATACCCACGAGCCATGTGTATATGCAGGATAAAATCCTCGATCTAGACCCCTGGGTCTATCGTTCCATCGTATGCCTCTATGTTCACAGGTTTAAAACCCTGTGGAAATTCGTGATCCAGTACTTGTCGGTGAAGCACAGGGCATGAGCAGCCCCTCTGTATCTGTACGTGCTGCGGCATGCCATCGGCTGTTGTTGCGTCCGGTGTTTATTCCAAACTGGTATCTGATCGGTATGATCGTTTTGGTGATCATAGTCCTGCGCCAGGGTGTTTCCTTTAGACCTGTAGATGGACCTGGCCGCGCTGGCTTTCTTATCCAGGAGCTCGCGTAAATCGTGTTCGGCATCGGTAGTTGCTCTATTGCGGTTATGAAGTGGCTTGTCCGGCCTCCTGGCCGTGTTGCCCTTTGGTGGAACGGCCTCGTCGTCGAATTCTAGTAGCAGCTTGCGTTTTGGGTAGCTCTTTGTATGGCGATCGTCGTCGTACTTTTCTTCAGTGTCTAGCACTTTATTCCATCTGCGATTGAGCGTTTCCTGTCTGGCCTTTAGCCGTTGCTTCTGCTTCTTTAGACTTCTCGCAGTGGCCGTAAGCCTTCTGTGGAGATTATCTCATTCCAAGAGTGTTTCCGGGATGATGAATGCATCGTCATCTGGACTGTGTTCTTGTCCCGGGGCGGTTTGATTCATTCGTCCCTCGGGATCACTGTGATCGGGCGTCTGCTCCGAGTTGTGTTCGGTGTGACCTGGCTCATCCTGCTCCATTGTTGGGTCCATATGGTCGTTGTTGCCTTCAGAGTTGACTGTGGTGTTGATCTTTCTAGCGCTCTTGTCGCTGTTTTTACTGTTGCTGGACTTAGAGCGGCGTCTGCGCCGTCTCTTTGGCTTTTGCCCGGGGGTTTTATCTTCCGAATTGTCGCCGTATCCACCATGTATATATCGTATGACGAGGTGGTAGTCCAGCGCCCCAGTGATTCTGAATCTTCTCCTGCATCGTCGTCCATACCGTCGATGTCTTTGGAGTCAAGCACGTCTGATATATCATCGACAGTGGCAATGAAGTGGGTGGTGGGAGGGCAACGAATTCCTTCGTCGCCTGCTTCCCATTCGAGCTGGACATAGTTCGGCAAAGAGTCTCTTGACAAAGAGAGAGATTTTAACGAGTTCAGCATGTCACCAAAGGGCGAGTGTTGGAAGATGTCCACAGTGGTGAACTCCATTACAGGAGCCCAACCAGGTTCGGCGGGCTTAGGAGCGCGCAGACAAGAACCTACAGCCGGATACGAGTCCGGGGGTCCGGTGTCACAGGCTTCTTTGGGGGTGAGGCCTATGTTCGACTTTACCGTCGATGAATGAGCGGCCTGCAGGGCGGGGTCCATCCACCCATCCTTAGGCATCGCAGTCTGCTCCGGATTTAGGTCCAGGGCTACCGCAGGGGCGACATCTCGAGCATAGTCCGATAGTAGGTCTAAGTCGTGCTCGTCGTGACTGCCCGGCGCTCCTGGCCCAGGCCCGAATCCATTAAAGATCAAGTCTCCGCAGATATCAGCCGTGTAGTTCAGGTTTCCGAACCTGACCTGGTGGCCAGGGGCATAGCCGTTAATCTGCTCCAGTTGACCAAGCGAATTGGCCCGCAGTGCGAAGCCACCGAACACAAAGATCTATCCGGGGAGAAAAGTTTCCCCCTGTACCGTGTTGTCGACGATTGAAGGAGCCATCAAGCCTTGCAGCAACGACACAGAGGAACTCTCAATGAAAGCACCAATGTCGGTGTCAAAACCGGCGGATCTCGGGTAGGGGATCCTGATCTGTGCGTCTTAGGCTAATGGTAATAGGAAGCAAGGGACACAATGTTTACCCAGGTTCGGGCCCTCTCGATGGAGGTAAAACCCTACTTACTGCTTGATTGATATTGATGATATGAGTAGTACAAGAGTTGATCTACCACGAGATCGTAGAGGCTAAACCCTAGAAGCTAGCCTATGATGATTATGATTATTGTGATCGTCCCTCTAAGGACCGAACTCTCCGGTTTATATAGACACCGGAGAGGGCTAGGGTTTACATGGAGTCGGTTACAAGGAAGGAAATATAATATCCGAATCGCCAAGCTTGTCTTCCACGCAAAGGAGAGTCCCATCCGAACACGGGACGGAGTCTTGAGTCTTGTATCTTCACGCTCCAATAGTCCGGACATAGTATACAGTCCGGCTGTCTGGATAGCCCCTAATCCAGGACTCCCTCACCCGTCTCTGTAGTGTGTGTCAGGGGCGACGCCGCTAACGCTGACACTGACATGAGGCCGATGTACGGGTGTGTGCTCACTGTTACTACCCCTCAGAGGTACATGGGCGGCGACACCAGCTCCATCATGCTGACTAGGACTATGCAGAGCTAGGACCTTCCCGCCGATGTGGACATGGAAGACGCATGGTATGATTTACCCCGCAACGCGGTGCATGGGGACTCCAAGGAGGTTCACCTGGACATATGCATTACCAAGTTAAATGTTGATCATTAGTCTTCGCTCAATGAAATCCGCTGTCTAAGCATGTGGAGACTTGCATGCATGATCTTGCTCTATTGGAGTATCGTGCATGAATAAAAGTGTATCCATTTATGGTTTAGTCTAGAATCTTCCATGTATGAATTTTTACTACAGTACTGGTGAAAGACTTACGATGAACCATTTATTACATCTCCTCTGCCCCCTTCCAAGTCATCCTGATTTAATCCATCCGTCTAGGTGTATAAGGGCATGGTTAATACTTAATAGTATAACCAACTATTGACTATTAGAAAGTTCCATGTCATCTGTAGCCAACATATATAACAATCGATACTCAAAAGCTAATTCTTAAAGATCATTTCTTGCAAAGCACAATAAGTGTTATTTCTTCACAAGTTTTGGATGCAGGTTGAATAGTTGAACGCTTTTGTTTGCAAAAGATACCTTTTTATCTATTTCACCTGGATGTTTGTGAGCTCTAGAGATGAAATAATATCCAAAGAAACCTATCGATACCCGTTACACATGAGATGACCCCCACATCCTTTGTCAAAATAAACAACTCCTCGATCAATGCATTTCACTCTTCCGTGCAATGCACGGGGACCTTACTATAGATTAGTACGACCAAAAATTGAACTAACATTATATATAGTACGATAAATGCTGATGCATGTCAAACAAAATTATATCATTGAAAAGTATGTTCAAATACGAATCCAACGATATAGTTTTTGTTGACATGCACTAACATTTTGTCAGTTAAATCTTCAGTCAAATTCAATGGGGGACTAATAAAACGACGGATGTAGTACAAGTGTAGAGGGCGGCGCTGCACGGGAGTCTCACCCCGCTTGTGGCGCGACAGTAAAGCCGTCATATCACAAAACCCAACCACTGCCAGTAATAAGTGGCTTGGTAAAATAAACGGACAAGCAACCATCACATCCCTCCATCTTTTTTGCATTTCATCTCTCTGCATTTACTTTCTCCGGTTCATCTCGCACACTCGATCCCTAGCTACTACTCCTAGTATCCCTAGCTACTACTCATAGGGCCAATTCTTTTGGCGTCTTAAAAAATAAGCCGTCTCTTCCCCAGCTTTTCCCATAAGACTAGTCATAGTGGAGAGTAACGTTAAGGCGCCTCACTCATTTATTTGGGCTTCTAAACTACTAGTACTACTAGTACTCCCTTCATTTTTATATACAAGGCCACAAACTCAATTTACAGGTACCAAGATAAAAATCAATGTGTGCTTTACAAGTCAATTTATTTTCTGGTTTACCGGGTTAATTAATAGGGTGCATGCACATTAGAAGAAATAGAGTGGTTGTGAGAGAGGAAGTAGATGAGTTTGTCATTATCATCCACTACATGCATGCTAGTAATTAAGCCATGGGTTACTAGTACGAGGAAACATCATTAATATTTGTCTCGATTACTATTGGTGGCCTTGTATAGATGCAAAATGTATTTTTTATAGTGGTCTTGTATACAAAAATGGAGGGAGTACCTCTGTCCTGGTTTATTCGTCACCATTGTAATTTGTGGTCAATTTTGACCAAAGATTTAACTGATAAAATGTTAGTGCATGTGACATCACAAACATTTCATTAGTTAAATTTATGATCAAAATTTGACACAGATTACAATGGGGACCAATAAACCAGGACAGAGCTAGTAGTAAAGGGATTACTACTAATCTAGAGGCCTAAACAAACTGGCCCCTGGTACTCCTACTAGTAGTACTAGTACTCAAGTTGGAATTCCAATTGCACGGCACAACTTGTTAGGCAAAAAATTTGATACAGGGTGTAGGAACCGGTTTGGGTATTGGCATGCCTTTCCGACCAGTGAGATACTCCGTACAAAGTACGAAAGAGAAATAACCACAGAGAAGGAAGCTGAAAGTAAACAATCAAACGAGCATTTTTGCATTTGTTTTGCATTGAATCATTTGACAAGCTTGACTAGTGTTGTTTTTCTACTATTACAAAAACCGCATCGTAATGTTAAAACGTGCATTTGCCCGTACATAAGTAATAGCAGTACTCCCTCCGTCTAGGTGTATAAAGTCCTCCCTCCTACTTGGTCACGGTGCACAACCAAAGATGACTTATTCACCTTGACAGAGGGAGTAGCACAGTCTGCAAGCATATATAGAGAGAGACGTGTAGTGTGATAGTATATAGTACATACTTTAAAGTTTGTGCTGTATGCACCTACTTACAAAATGCGTACGGATACACAAGGTTTCCAAACTTTCCCTCTTACATACTTAATTAAGGATGCTAATAATTCCTGAACGTTCGGGATTTATCATTTGCGTCCCAAAACTAATGAGAACACCTTACAAAACTAAATTATACTCCCTACTAAAAGCCACGGCACTCGCAGGAGCGCTTGCGGCGCGCCACGAGTGCCCTGGTGCGCGGCAGTTTCCCAGCGCGTCAACACAATGCCTCTTCCTCAGCCTCGCAACTCGCGAGGTGCTGATTGGTGGCTTGCCGGCGGGCGAGCACGATCTCACCGGTGTTGTGATCCGGTGCCAGCAGGTACTCCTCCATGCTAGAAGCGTGCACCCAGTCCACGTACCGCCAAGCGTAGATGAGGCGCTTGGGCCCGAGTGCACTCAGGGCTTTGGCACGGGCGTCCTCCGCCACCCTCACGGCCCTTGCACGAGCCTTCCGCCAAAGAGCCAATTGCCTGACACTCTCGGACGCGACATAGAGCTGCCAGGCTGCTTGCCCCGCGGTGCGCTTCTCTTCCTCGGCCTTCTTCTCTGCCTCTATTTTGGCGTGCTCTACCGGCAGCAAAGCCTCCCACATGGCAACATCCATTTCTTTCCAAAGCACCTCAAGGCTGGGGGGGATCGGTGGGCGGTGCGGCGTTCTCCTCATAGTAGGGAGCCGATGCGCGTGCTGGCGAGATTGGGAACACCGATGCGTCCACCTCGACACGTCGCGGCGAGGAGTTGAACGCTGACGTGTCCTCCTCGACTAGTGGCGGTGAGGAACGGAACGGCGACGCATGACCGTTTGGGCAGTGCAGCGAGAGGCGCTTAGGGCTTGGGAGGGGCGATGCCATGGTGCTCGATGTGAGAGGGAGGGAGAGGAGATAGCGATGAACGTGAGCTTTCTTCTGAATGTCGTGGGAGGCGCAGTATTTATAGCGAGCAATGGCACACCTACGTAAGATATAGACTAAGCTGCACTGACTTAACTGCAGGTCTAGTTGCGTCACTGACATGTGGGCCAGACCCTTGTTGGGCCCATATGTCAGTGACCCAATGCACCTGCAGTTAAGTAACTGAAGCAGTGTCCCGTAAGATATGTTGCGTGATTAACATAACAGCTACATGGGCATATTTGTTGGAGTAAATTACGGGGGAGGGAAGGGGTGAAAATATTGCTGGTCACAACGGATTGGACGAGCATGGGGGGAGGAGAGTCATGCATGTAGATTTTTTCACACGGGGTGGAGTGGTGGGACCGCTGGAGGGAGAAGGAGAGTCTGGCAGGCATATTGTCTCCACACATGGAGAGGAAAAGATTTTGGAGACGAACGGCCTTCCTGCAGGTATGGGGAATGGTGCATAATAAGTCATCTTGCATGTCAGGCTAGGTATAGTCTCAAGTCATTAAAAACATACACGCCCCACACATGTTCATATTTCAAGGTGCACTAAATTATTGCATGCGATGATTAAGGCTGGCCATAATGGTGGTATCTTAGCTGGTATCATTCACACGGGAATAGAAAACATGCTGATGTGGCAAAGAATTAAAGAAGAGAGGGGGGTTAGAGTAACTACTCCCTCCTTTCCGGTTTATAGGGCTTATCTCAAAATTTTACCTTTTCCATTTTATAAGGCTCAATTTGGTTGTTTCCCATCACATGTTCAGATTCCAAGGTGCATTAAATCATTGCATGCAAGTATTACGAGAAACATGACCAATGCATGTACTTTATGCATGCATGCATTACAATTAATGCATTGATAAACGTAATTTTTTAGGAAAACAAGAGCATTAATTAGGTGCCTTTGCAAACTACAAAAAGTATTCCACCACTCACCATCTATCTTGGTTGGTGAGATTTTTGAATTGAGCCCTATAAGGCTGCTGCAAATGCATGGGTGCTTAGATGAGGTGCTAAGCATATTAAATAGCTTAGCAACTATACTCCACAAAACTACAAAAAGTATTCCACCACTCACCATCTATCTTGGTTGGTGAGATTTTTGAATTGAGCCCTATAAGGCTGCTGCAAATCCATGGGTGCTTAGATGAGGTGCTAAGCATATTAAATAGCTTAGCAACTATACTCCACAATGCATAGGTGCTTAGCTTATGGTTGCTAAACTTGCTTCATTTAATGATTTAGCAACTAAAGCTCTTCATGTATTGGTGGTCTTCCTTCCTTTAAATGTCTTGCCTAGGTTCACGCGCTTAGCATTGTTTCTTCCTGGGTCACCACACTCATCTCTCTCCTCTTAAATAACTTGCCACATCAGTTTTTTGCCTACGTGGAAGGCTTAGCACCTGTACAAGGTGGAGCATTGGGAGGGGCCTAAACAGAAAGGAGGGAGTAGTGTTCATGCATGCATTGGTAAAGACATTTTTTGTGAAGAATGACATCATTAGTTCAGTACTTTTGTAGACTTCAAAAACTATTACACCGCCTCTACTATCTTGCTAAGAGTAGGTGAAATTTTTGAATCAAGCCCTTTAAACTAGAAGGGAGGTAGTAGTACTCTAATAGCTAACCTTGTTGTCATGACAAGATAGGACATGGCACGCACCTGGACGGAGGAACTAGTCTGCATTGTGCATTTAAGTTTTGTTTGAAGTCAATGTACCTCTACTTTCACCAAACTTATAGAAAAATGTATCAACATTCACAATGTCAAATCAATATTTTTACACTCATTATAAAACGTAGTTCTTATACTCATTATAATCAGTATTGTAGATATTGATATTTTTAGTATAAATTTGGTCAAACACTCTGCAAACGGTTGACGGGAGTAAAAAGGACCAGAGGGAGTATCATGCATGCGGAGTAGGCAAAAAAATTGCTCATTTATAGCCGGTCGAAGTCTCAAAGGGCGCGACCGCACGAGGGAGGCGAAGGTCATGGGAGGCGCGACGGTTGACGGAATTAAGTGAAGTTCCATCCACGCGCCGGCATGGCATGCGAACAGGCAGAAGCTATACCGTCAGGCCTATGATATGGGTCTAGTAGACATGACATCTAGTGGGTCCCGCATAGTTCTCGAGAACTCTTTGGGGGCTTGCAGCCGTTTATCCATCGGGCAAGCCAGCAACCCCATGCCGTTCGCACGCCCTACTCATCCCCGTCTTCTACCTTACAACAGTTCGCTCCCAGTCGTCCCGTCCTTTCACATTAGTTCGCTCCCAGTTTTTTTTGCGGGGAACAACAGTTCAACTTCTCATAACCCTCCTCCAAAATCCATGGCCTCCCAAATCTCCATGGTCGCCGCTGAGTACCAGGTTAGATCCATCACCGGAGATGAGTTCATCGTCATCTACACACGTGGATCCGCGACGGTGAAAGCATGGCTTGCTCGCTTCCTACGCATGTTCAACAGTTCAATGGATGAGTGGGTCACTGGGCTAGATGTTGAGTACACCACAGTCCTGGAAAGAGAGGAGTTTCTAATGTAGGCAGAGAGGAAGAAGCTCGCCGTGATCCAGGTTTGCGTACATAACGTTTTCTTGGTCTACCACATATGCCATGCCGACGTTGAGTGCCAGGATTTTAAGAACTTCCTCAAGGAAAAAAGAGTGAAATTCGTTACTTTAGACTTTAAGAACGACAGGGATGTCCTGCGTCGGATAGGTCTCGTTGTAGGCTAGCCCTTCGATCTCCAGAAGGCAAGCCTGGTGTCCTCCTCTCAACCTTCAATGCTGACCCTGGCAGCAGCCATGATTGATCCTTCGTACGCTAAACCGAAGAAACCTCATCACGAGTTTCATCATGCATGGGAGTCGAAGACATTAGATGAAGATCACATCCTGTATGTAGCAATGGATGCCTACCTTTGTTTAAATATCTACAAGGGTTAGATGAAGAAGCAGAGCCTAGTGTCTGGTTCAAGCAAAGAAGCATAGGCGAAGAGGAAGAGGAAGAGGGATGAGGACAAAGTCAAGGACGTGGACTCGGACTCCGAGTAGGTGGCAGTGTCGTCGCTCATGCTGGTTCTACTGCAGTGTCAAGCGGACTAGTTGCTTAGTTTATTTTCAAGGGTGTGTTGTGCTGAGGCCCTAGCAGAACTATGTTTATGTTCTTCCTCGTTATTTGAACTCTTTAGTATGTACAGTAGTAGTAGTACTATGTCTTACTACTGTTCTTCTTGCAGTTGGTACTCTGCTCGTATCTTCGTGTTCCTACTATACTTAATACGTTCGTACTAGTAGTATAATTTGGTCAGTTGATTTGTGAAAGAAGTTCGACGGAGCAAAGGAAGAAGACGGTAGAAGAGGTGGAAGAAGCCCTTCTAGCCATCCATGTTGCATCAAACGGCTCACAAGAGTCGACTAACCCAAATTCCTCCTTCAGATTGTAGGATCCACGTGGCATTCAAGGTCTGGAAGGTAGATTCCGCGTCCGCACCCGGTTTGCGGGCTCGATGCGTGCGCGACCGGCTTCCGCCGTGACAGCCACGATGCGCGCCTCCTCCACGCGGGCGGAGACGACAATGACACGCTAGTTCCTCCTCGCCGGCGTGCTGGAGCACGCGCTCGTCCTCCTCTTCATACGCTGCGTGCATAGACGCGGCTCCACCAGCTGCTCGCGTTCTTGGCAGCACGGCGGCATCGCGAGGAGGGACTGCAAACGACGTGAGCGGGCGAGCCTTCAGCTTCATGGCACAAGGATGGCGGCGACACGGCGGTGATGGGCGAGAAATTATTGGCCGAAGCAGGCGGGCGCCGGCATGCGCAACGGCGGCGGCGGCATATTGATGAGTGCGCATATGGGAGCTTACTTTAATTTTATATAAGGTTGGTCAAACTTAAAAGAAAACCATACTAGTACACATAAACATTAGACTTAGGCAGCGCTTTTATTAGTTAGTACCACAGCCACAATATGGAATCCTGTGCAAGTGTATGAACTGCGGCCGTGCGGTCGATCGAATGGTGTGTCACCGTGTCGCGCTCGAAGGACATCCATCGAACCTTTTTGTGTGTGAAAACAATCCCCGAATATGACTCAACTTTTTTTCCTGGAAAAGTTCTTGACCGCTGTAATATTTCTATATATTTGAATTTAGCTCCAATTCGTGTTTATTTGGATTTGGACGTTTTAGGCGCGCCCTAGTTTTTTTAATACTGATTTTGTGTGTGTGACTGAGAGAGAACGTGTGTATGTGTCCATATGTGTGTTGTGGCGGAAGGGCAATGTGGAGATGGTGTGCGTGTGATACAGACATAGAGAGGTGTGAATGTGCAAATGATCATGCATGAGTGAGACATAGACAGATGCCGATACGTTGTGTATACATGAGAGAACGGTCTTCTAGTTTACTTGTGTGTGTGTGTGTGTGTGAAAGAGAGAGGAGCATCCGTAACACAACAACCATATCTCTCGATTCGTCCGTCCCTCGCACGATCGAATGTAACACATTCATCAACGCGCACATTTTGACACCCTCACCCGGCCCCTGCCCACCTCAAGGCCCGCACAATCTCTTCGTGAATACCCATTTCTCTCCTTAGGTTTGTTTTCTCTCAATATCTGACACACACACAAACACACACAAAGAGAGAGAGACACACAGCAAAACACACACACACACCCTCCCCCGAGCACACAATTCATCCCCATCCAAGGTTATACGGCGACCACTCTCGATTGTGCTTCTTTGCACCCCAACATGCACAGCACCTCAATCTTCAAAGGGGGCATCGAGTAGATCGAAGACGGTGACCACACCGCGCTAGAGAATGCGGGGCCATTTGTAAGCAGGATTATGTGATGATGGCTGACTGACTCCTCCCCCCACCCTCTCTCTCTCTCTCTCGCACAAAATTACCAATCCCTCTCTCCCCCGCACAAAATTATCAATCCCTCAACCCATGAGATCCTTCCCCTCTCGTCCATGTTTTTCCATCTCTCTCATCAAACATGTTGTCTCTTCTCCTTCCACGTATACAGAATCCGGATGCACACGCATCTCACGTATATTACATGTCTCCATCTTTCTCATAGACCTAACTTCTTCCTATCTCTTTCTCTCTCGATCTCTCTCTCTCTCTGTCTCATTAGGTTTTTCTCCTACTCTCTCGTCCACATACATACAATCTTTCCCGTCCTATCTGCTCCATCTTCGCAAGCTCTCTCTGCATGTTTCATTCACACATTGGGATATGTTCAAAATGTTGCTTCTATAATGGCTGATGTAGAGTTATGGTTGGTTTTGTTGCATCCTACAAAGTAATAACTATGAAATGCATTTAGATTCTCATTTGACTAGGATTATGTGAGTTTGAGCATGTTGTGAAGTATTATAGACCTTGTATACATCTTGGGATTCGACAATGATTGTAACTATTGAATTGTCTAGACCATTACATTCAAAGTCAATAGCCTAATATATTTATTTCACAATTTCAACAAATGATTAGTTCACTACAAACTAAGCAAACAAATGTGTACTCCCTCCATTTTTATTTAAGTCCGCGTATTAGCATTGGTCAAAGTCAAGTTTTGTAAACTCTCAGAAAGCTTATAACAAAAAATATTAACAAATACAATAACAAATAAATACCATTAGATTCATTATTGAATGTACTTTCACATCATACATATTTGTTATGGTAAATGTTTATATTTTTCTATAAACTTGGTCAAACTTTAGGAAGTTTGACTTCGATCAAACCTAATATGCAGAGTTTACTACTACTACTCGCTGGTTGCTTAGCCAAATCACTCAACACGCCACACGGGGAGTTTAGTGTCATAAAATTTTGAGGTCGGCGGGAAAATCTCCCGCGACCCTGATTCGAACAGTGGGAAGTTACCATCATAGCCTTCGGAACAGGCCTACGGATGACGCTTGGTAGGGGCCTGTTTTTGTAACTTCAGGTTCACCCTACCCAGCCAACCCCACCCTGACACCCAGAGTAGTACACCTGAATACTCCCCATTTTCTATCCCCGCCGCAAATTAGACTTCTCCACGGCACCGCAGCCTTCGTGCTCCTCCCCTTTACATCAGCGCACTCGTCCACCACAGCGCATCCGCCTCATCGACGACCTCGTACGCCGCACTAGAGCTAGTCCATCATCATCGTCGTACACGGAGCCATTGCCCCGACATTGTCTTCCACAGTCTCGGATCTGCTTCCCGGAAGCCGACGCCAAGCACAGAAGCACCACCGTCATGGACAATGAACTGACTCCCGTTGCCGACCATGACTCACAGAGGTTGCCGCGACCATCATTCTCCTCCTCGATTGGTAATGTGTGTATTGAATCACTTAGCAGTACATGTGCAGTTCCAATTTTTTTCATACCTACCCTTCAAATTTCCTGGGTACTATTGTTCCTGTAAAAGTAATTGGTTATAGCCTCCATTGTCCAATAGAATATCAGCTTGTAATTGTGCGTTGCTCTTGTAACTTGGGTAGGTTTTTCATGTGCAACCAGTAGTGTGGCAAATGATGGAAAGTTTTTTAGAACTAGCAAGATGCCCATGTGTTGCACGCATCAAGATGCATTTGTATGAGTAGTTTATCTTGTGGGAGAAAAGGATGAACGAGGGAATGCCTTATTTGCAAATCTGGAGAGGGGTATGGGTATCTTTTTGCAAAATTCCCATTATTTCCTTCCTATCTGTCAGATATAAATTGGACAGCCTATATTACAGGATGGTAGGCACATCATCATCACCAACTCTGTTTTTTATAAGAAAAAAAGTATAGAGAAAAAAAGTAGACAATAGAGAAGTAGAGATAAATATTAAATATTAAATATTAAATAAATATAACAGTAGAGAAGAGAGTAGAGATAGCAGAGACGTCGGGAAAGGATCACGCGCGCACGGGAAAAAGCGGCCGGGCGTGCGCTAGTTTTGGCGTGCGGCGTCCGGTGCGCTTCTCTTATAAAATTCAACGCCCTCCCACCGCTCTATGCCTTGCCACCGCTCTCTGCCCGCTCATTGCCTCGCCACCGCTATCTCCCTGCTCTTTCTCGCCTCGCCTCCGCCGCGCCACCATGCTGCAGCCTCATCGGGAAACTTGGGGATACCGCGGCGTCCACGCGCGCCCCTCCGGCGGCTTCTCTACCGAGATCCGATTCCGCGGGATGCGCCTCGGCCTCGGCAATTTCGACACCGCCAACGAGGCCACCTGCGTGTACGACGCGGCAGCGTGGCGCCTCCGGTGGCCTCATAGAACATTAAACTTCCCCAACGTGCCGACGTGGGAGCGGGCGCAGGAGCTCGCGCCTCTGCCGCCGCTTAGCACCGACGAGGATCATCACGACAACCGGAGGCGGGAGCACCATCTCGGCATCGCCGAGATGGACGAGGAAGCCATGGAACTGTGGCGCCAACACTTCCCGCAGGACATCATCAATGAGCGCGAGTTCTGCGCGCAAAGGAGGGCGGAGAGGGATAAGAGGAGGGCGGAGCGAGCCGCCTATTGCGAGGACAAGCGTAGGCGAAAAGCGGACGCTCATTTATACATGAGGCTAGGAGCAGCGTCGCCCTGGGAATCCGACGATGATCGGTATCTTCATGCCTACAGTCAGACGTCGGAGGAGGACATCACTGAGGAGGAGTCGGACAATGAGGAGTAGTTGAATTATCTTTTTTATCTATCTATGTTGAGAACTATCCTCTACTCTCGAGTCTCTACTCTCTATCTCTACTTCTCGATCTCAGCACTGTAAACGCTTTTTTAAAGCGTCATGCATTGCGATTATGTTGGAGATGCTCTAACATGGCACACGAGTGCTTTAATGTTGCCCACAAGATGCACGAGTATTACTAGTAGTATATTTTTCTTGCCATGTTGAGATTTTAAAACCACGAGTGCGAACATGCAGAGGAGCAATGAAGACCAAACACGGGATATTGGGGACATCTTCAAGGAGCGTGGCAAGTTAAAGAGGAGCTACATCGAACCTGTAAAACGAGCTTTGGTAAGTAACACCCTATCAATTACTTTCGTTTAGCCTCGTGTTCTTCGATGTGTATATGTTGTAGTTTATGTTTCTCTTAAGCCTGGTGTTCTTCGATGTGTAATAAGAAGAGTCTTAATCGTCCTAATGCTTTCGTTTTTAGCTTGATGTAGGAAGTGGGTGTTCTC
>NC_041383.1:490810759-490854527 GCF_002162155.2 Triticum dicoccoides | reverse complement strand
AATGGATCTGGGTTGCTCTGTGTATTGATCTAAAAAAGAAGTAACTTCATGTCAGCATGCAGTTCCTTCAAGGAGGGAAGTATGGTCAACCTCGAGATCATGTTTCCAAAATGAGGCTGGATTACATACAAGGTGCCAGTTCCCTAATGATGCTGGATTAGACACAAGGTGCAAATTCCTAGATGATGCTGGATTACACACAAGCCAGGTGGAGTCGTCAGCTGTTCGTGTCCTCGTGGCTCTAGTAAAGGCTAAAAGAAAGCGTGCAGTAGCCCTTGAGAATGTAGCTGAGTTCCTGAAGAAGAAAAAAGAGCAATCAGATGCTCTCTTCACCCAAGTCAAAGAAGAGATGGAAGAAGCCATAAATAAGCTAGCAGAGGCAGAGCAGGCTAGGCGTCTCCTGCTATCTAAATATGTTGTCAATACAAAATTTCCTTCATAATAGCTAGGTTCAAATGTTTATCTAGTCAGCATGCCTGTTGTGATGTCCGTGCATCTACTGATGTGGCAAAAAAAATTCGGGTCATGTAATAAACAGTAGTTACTTTCCAAACAATAACAGACGAAGCATTGGACATGGTATAGTTCATGCGCAAGCCCGACATTCCAAGTTCAACTTCCACATCAAACTCGTGTTCACAGATATCTGCACATTTATACATAATGTCCGCAACCATGATTCACTTCAAAGCCAAAAAAATGTGAGGAGAGTTATAAATAAAGAAAAACCTCTACTAGTTCCTGCTAACAGTGCGAGCACAACAAGTCAAGACCATGCGTAAATAAATTATATTTTAGTCATTTTTTGTGTTCTAAAATGCTTGCCGGCTCACGGAAGGACGTGTTGCTGGCACATGCGCGGATTCAATGAAGGCAGGCGGGGCAGTCTTAAGCTGGTTGCACGCGGCGAGGAGGCGTGCTCAGTCGGGCCTGCAGCAAGTGGGGCCCTCTTGGCCAGCGCGCCGGTTCAATGCATGCGCTATGAGAGGTCGCGTCCGTGTCAGAGCAATCACTCCCTCCAGTCCTTTTTAGTTTGGGTATAACAAAATTCATTTTCCATTCACATTTTACAAGTAAAATTCGTGGACAAACTTTGTCCTAAAATACGATGGGGACAAGTAAACCAGAATGGAGGTAGTAGTTTTTTTAATCAAAGAAGGGTTTCCCCTTCCGATTTTCATTACTGAAAACCAGCATCTAAATCTAAACCATAGTATTTGCCCTAGAACTACCAGGTTCAACATCTCGTAACATAAACCCATACAACCATGCGCCAAGGAGGTACGTAGTACTATGAATTCCATTTTTGCTCCATACCAATCGTTCTAAAAACTACTTAGTACTTATAATGCACCAGAACTCTTAACCCCGCTAAAAATGATATTTTAAACGTGGCTACTCAATGTATGGCAACTGGTGAGCCACCGCGCTCCAAGTCGTTCACCTGTGGTCCCGACCATCAACTCCTACGGATCAAATTATCATGCGAGCTGACTATTCCTACAAAGGTGCTCCACCACGTACCCGGTGCCCGCCAATGCAGCAATCATGCACCTAGGGTTTTAGGGTTTATTTGTTAACGTCGCCTTTACGTAACACTCATGTGTGCGAGACAGCGAGAGGCCGACTGCGTGCGTGCGCCTCTTCTCTTCGTATATGTACTCCACCATTTGTCTGGTGTCCAAAAAATTATAATAACTACTAGCAATGTGCCAATGTGTTGCCACACGATCAAAGTAGATTAATACATATTCACCGATTTGACAAAAAAAGTCTAGTTTTGAAATACGTATATCACTAAAAATATGTTATGTTTCACTCAAAATATATTCCTTTGGCGGTTTTGACGAGATAAGGGAGGAATGTTGTTGGTTTCAAGATTCGAGAAGTGGTATATGTCTAATTTCTACTCTTACTAGCAAGATGCCCATGCGTTGCATGGAAAATGAAGATCTTGTGGGAGAAAAAGGATGAACGAGGGAAGGCCTTATCTGCAAATGTGGTGAGGAGTGTGGGTAAATTGCCATATTTTCCTTCCTATCCATCAAATATAAATCCGATGACCTACATTGCAGGATGGTAGGCCCACCATCATCACCAACTCTGTTTTTTATCCCTACTCTTATAAAAAGCATTGTCGGTGATGATCGCGTGCCTGCCATCCTGCAATATAGGCCGTCCTATCTATATCTGACGGATAGGAAGGAAACTATTGCAATTTTGCAAAAAGATACCCACACCCCTCTCCACATTTGCAAATAAGGCCTTCCCTCGTTCATCCTTTTCCCCCACAAGATAAACTACTCATACAAATGCATCTTGATGTTCTGTGCAACGCATGGGCATCTTGCTAGTTGTTGCAAAAAGGCCATGTGTGTGTGAGAGAGAGGGAGAGTGGAGGAGGATGGAGTGCATGTGTGACAAAGACACAAGGAGTGTGTGTGCGATAGGTATCAGCTTAAAATGAGGCGATAGTGTGTGTGTGCACGATCGAGAGGGCATGTCTCAAGAAGGGAAGAAAGATCTACATAGATACAAAGAGCAGGAGAGAGACATGTATGCAATAGTGGAAGCACAAGTGTGCGGGTGTATAAACCTATCTAGAGGCTAGTCGATAAATGTTTGTGAGAGAAATACGAGTCGGGGTGCGAAAGCGAGAGTTTTGTGTGTATGAGAGGGAGACAGTAGTCGGGAAGGGGAGTGGAAGTAGAAGTTGTGTGTGTGTCTGTGAGAGAGAGGGGGGTTGTCTGGTCAGTAAACAAATGAATAATGTTAGTCTGGAATGGAGACGAAAAGGAGACCGCAACAAATGTTGTGTCTACAGGAGAGAGAGAGAGAGTAATTTTAGTGGTATGAGTCATATGCAGAGACATATAGGGTGTGTGAGAGAATCCCATAGAGATAAAGACAAAGTGAAAGGCGAGTGGAGACTGTGTGTGTGGCGGTAAAAAAGAAAGCTTAGGTACCGAGTGATACCAGAGAATAGTAGAGACGTGAGAGATAATGAAAACCGTGTAATGTATAATGATAGGGAGAGTGTGACACTTCTCAAGGGAGACGTCGAGATACCATGTTTGCGAGGATAGGAGAAACATGAAGTGAGCGTGCGGGTGAGCTGGAGAAAAGAGAGTGGTAGCTACATGAAGGAGCATGCATGCGAGAGAGATGGGCGTGAAAGGAGTGAACATAAAAGGGATTCAAATATTTGAATTCGAGATGATGATACATGTAATCCATACTCGAACCAAAATTGATCTATCAAACATGCATACTCATATGAATTCACACACATCTATGTTATTTAATATGTAGATATTACTGATCTATACATTTTAGTAGAACATAATTTCGTTAAATTTTTTTGAGTTCAACCTTAAGATTTTGAGATCATTGTATTTGTACATCATATTATACATATAAAGCAGCAGAATTCTTTGTCGTGCTTTTGAAAGTATATATATATAAATGATGTATATAGAATTTAATTCCAATTGAAAATGGATCCCGCCCGAAAAAAATTAGAATACAAACGGGATTCGAATTGAGTTGGCACGGTAAACGTGCACTCTGCAAAATTTGAACGAAGCGGGGAAACTCGCAGTAACCGCCCGAAACCAAAATCTGCGAGATGGAAATTACTACTGCCTATCCCTGCCACGCAAAGCCTATCTGCTGGATTTCTATAGGTTTCGATAGGGGCAGGTTTGTAATTTCACCCAAATGTAACGTAATCGCCTCTCACCCGGATTCATACACGGTGGGCACCAAAACATAGTGTGTCCTCGGCCGAAATCGAGTCCCTCCCCGATTCATATTCATACATGGTGCGCGCCAAAAACAAGCTCTCGTCGGCAAATATTCGGTGTATGCGAGATTACTGTCCTATCCCCAAAGATCCCGAGAGACGGAGTTTTGTGTCTGCGAGAGAGAAAGATATTTCACAACGAGAGTGATAGCTAGAGAGACATATGAGGGAACGCAAGATGTATCTACGGAGAGAGAGAGAGAGTGTGTGAGCGACATACAAGAGAACAATGGAGAAATATGAGACCCTGGGAGACAGAGTTTGTGTTTGTGTGTGAAAAAGAGATATTTAAGAGGAAGAGTCATAGGTTCTCATATCTAAGGAGCTAAAGACATCTTTGTATGAGGGGTGTGCGAGTGGCACACATGGGAATAGTAGAGAGAAATGAGACCCCGGGAGACAAAGTTTTGTTTTTGTGTGAGAGAAAGAGATTCCACATGGAGAATCATAGTTAGAGACACATAGCAGGGAGCGAGATATACTTAGAGAGAGATAGAGTGATGAAGGTCGAGGGAGAGAGTACCGTCAATGTGTTACGAAGATAAAAGATCATTGTCGACATACAAGTAGCACGAGAGATACCTGCGAGACGATGAACGTGTATAGGTCCAGAGAGATAGTCCTATATAAGCATGAGTGATAGCTATATGAGACGAATATCTGGATTAAAGGGGATTCAAATATTTAAACTGGAGATCACGACATTGATAATATCATAACGCAAATTGGTGTATCAAACGTGCATATTCATTTGAATTTGGGCACACGTGTAATGTTATATAGTTTATCAATATTGGTGCTCCATAGATTCTTTAATTACAAACAATGCATGGTTTATATGCAATTAATGTCTAAACGGGATTACACTATATGTTGCGTGTGTGAAACACATTATACATGTTTGAGAAGTAAAAAAAAACCTGCATGAAACACACATTAATTGGAGACAGTTAGCGAGGAATGCATACATTGGATTTCAACATAAAGTGGTTTCAAATATCTGAACATACAAATTGATGGATACAACCTTATGAATCTGAGATCATGCCATTTGTAAACCATATTTATGTATAAATGGTGTTGTTCTTTTGAAAGTATATATAAAAAAATGATGTATATAGAATGTAATACCAATTGAAAATGGATCCTGCCCGAAAAAATAGAATACAAACGGGATTCGAATTGAGTTGGCACGAACGTAAACGTGCACTCTGCAAAATTTGAACGAAGCGGGGAAAGTCGCAGTAACCGCCCGAAACCAAAATCTACGAGATGGAAATTACTACTGCCTATCCCTGCCATGCAAAGCCTATCTGCTGGATTTCTATAGGTTTCGATAGGGGTAGGTTTGTAATTTCACCCAAACGTGACGTAACCGCCTCTCACCCGGATTCATACACGGTGGGCGCCAAAACACAGTGTGCCCTCGGCCGAAATTGACTCCCTCCCCGATTCATATTCAAACACGGTGGGCGCCAAAAACAAACTCTCGTCGGCAAATATTCGGTGTATGCGAGATTACCGTCCTATCCCCAACCAACTAATGTTGCTGTGATGTAGTAGAAATTTGAAACGGGGGCTAAGTTTGTAAATTTCATCACATTTGAGACAAGCGCGCCCTGAATACATGGTTCCCCCCTTCCTCTCTACCTCCCTTTTCCCCATTCGTACTCCACGGGCGCCAAAACACCCTCTCCACCCCACCCTCCTCCATCCGCCGCTGTCCGCCACCCCATCCACCGCCGTCCTCCTCCACCATGCCGGAGCTGATACCCTGACGCCGCCGTCCATTACAAGAGATCGACCTCTCTCATCCACGGCTACGGACCGGGATCCTTGCATCCCGTCATCTCGCTTCATCCCCGCCGTCGTCCACCTTGCCGGTGCCGCTCCTACGACCATCTCATCCATCGTGCCCCGCCGCCACCGTCTACCCTCCTAGATCAGTTTCCACGCTGCCGATAGCCATCGATACCGCAACACCGTCGAATTCGCAACAGATGCATACACGGCGCCGCACCAGAGGCGGTACTCTTTCGTATCTGCTCAACTTATTTATCACAGCAAGAAAATAGATCGCCACTGCTTTACTGTGATTTCTTGTCTTGGTTGTGAAGTTGCCTTTGTCTGGTTTGCACCTTCAGATCTGCCATGGCATGCTCAACACTATACTCCCAATGCTCATGGTTTTCCCCTTTTATATTCCACACTAGTTAAATCACAGTAGACTAAATTTCATAATTGGGACAGTCGATTTTTCAGAGCTCATCGGAGTTCGCTAGTGTGAACGAAGGGGCTCGGGTGGTTGTGGGGCCTTGCCGAACGAAGAAAACTCGACGCAGGTGGGGGTTGGGGCGGGGTGGGGGTGGGGGTGGCGGAGGAACACAGGAGGTGGTGGCCGGTGGTCCGACCGGCGGCCTGTGCGGTGTTCTGTATGGGAAGAATCAGATACGAGGAAGAAGAAGGGTTAGGAGACGTAGGATCTTCATCCAACCGCCTGAAATGGTCGAGAGACGGATGGGAGTTCATTCTTAATGCGCTCTGGTTCATCATGTGTGGGAACTGCGCAACCAACATTTTATTATCCAAAATCTGCTTGCTCTTCTTTACCATGTTCCTCTTCCGTTCTTCTTTAATATGTACTCTCTCCGTTCCTAAATACAAGTCTTTGTATAGATTCCACCATGGACTACATATGGAGCAAAATGAGTGAATCTACACTCTAAAATGTATCTGGATACATCTGTATGTGATCCATAGTGGAAATCTCTACCAAGACTTATATTTTGGAACGGGCGGGAGTATGATAGTAGTACATTATGTTCCTTGTACTGAAGATGAGCAGGGAAATTTGAAGTGTAGAGGTCTATACGGTCGGTTGTGATGGACACTTTGAGCCTCTTTGATTCATAGGATTTTGTAAACATAGGAATAGGATTTATAGTGACCTTCCCACTTGAATCCTATAAGAATAGCAAGGAAATGCGGGGAGTTGTGTCGCCTTTGAGAGTTACACTGATATTAACAGTACCGCACCTTCAGTTGAAGAGAACTGGTATCCGAAGCCTTTCTAGCTGTACCAGCAGTACTAGCACATATATTCCAGCAAGTTCCACTTTGCTGATTTAACTTTCATGCTTACGGTTTCCCCGTTATATCTACACGATGATCTGTGTAGCTGCTTTGTGTCGCACTAGCAGCAGTCCACTCTTGAAGCTAAACACTGCAATGACTTACAAAATTGGCACCAAGGCATTGAGTGCCATTCTGGATGCAATGAAACTCATAAGCTCCCCACCTGTTGATTCTTGTTCAGAATATGATCCTAATGACTATTCTAACCTCGAGGAGTCAAAGGAAGATGGCCTGTCCTGTTCACCCATCAAGGTGCCTATTCTAATTTGGCAAGGTTTTATTGATTGCGCGTATCTTGCATATGTTGTCTTGCATTTCTTCTACTTTGTTGCACCGCCATCTGCTTAGTTTACTCATCATATATGTCGAGATGCCATGCCCATCCATTATCAATACATATTCCATCGGTCATCATACCATGTTTTTTCACTCAAATGTTGTTCTTGTGCATCAGACATCAAAAAGGAAGAGGGTGATTGTCGAACCTGAAGGAGCACCAGCAAAGTCCTTGAAAAACGTGGTGGTGCTGGAGAAATCATGCATCACCCCACTTATATTGGTTGTACAACCAGTGACACAAAACGTAGGACCGACTCCAGGAGACTGTACCCATACTTCACTAGCACACCACTAGCCCCACCACACAGGACCTGCACTCCAGCAAAAGGTATACCAATTTCATTTGCCATAGCACCAGCTGTACCACAGAAAAATCCCACTCCAGCAAAAAGTACAGCAAGTCCACCGTCCGAAGACCTATCCCAACTGCAGAGACGGCCAATTCCTGTAGATTGGAACCCCATTCCATTTATTCCCAGTTTAAAAGACAATGCTTTCAATATTGTTAGGGAGTACGTGCATATATTCCCATCATGGGAAGATTATAGTGAAGACAAACACCATTTTCACATCTTCCTATCCAACTTACGTGTAAGTGCTATTATTCATGGTTATTATTTGCCTGTTTTCTGCTGATTGAACACATCAATGATTTACATTACATTGTTGTAACTAGGCGAGGGTCAATCTGGATAGTCATGACGAGCAAAGCTTGCTTGTGCTTTTCAAGGAAGCATTGCAGCAGTATCGGTGTTACCTGAGGAAATCACACTTTGATGGAAAGTCTATAAACGAATTTCTGGTGAAGTCTCATGTGCTAAATTTAGAAGACATTGAATGGAAAACCTTGTTATGCACTGGTCTCGTTCCCAGGATGAGGTACTGTCTATGAAATCACATGACAATTTGAACTTCTACTTTTCCGCATGTGCCTTACGGATCTTTTTTGCAGGAAATCTGCTCGAAGAAGAATTCCGGTTTGAAAAGAACAACAGGATATCGCAAATATGCTTCCCGCTGCTTTGCTCTTGTTAGTACATGTTGTCTTGTATCACTGTACTTGCATACATACCTGGTTCATTATGTGACAGCAGTATGCATGATAGCTTGCTTATCAATTGTTCGCTCCAAATTATCTGATCTGTATGAATGATTACATTAGTGTAGAATATATCCAATGCCAATGAATTTTTTTAGCTCTGCATTGTTCTTGTAAGTACATGCTGTCCTTTGTCAGTGTACTTATATTGACTGGTAGTTGTTCATGTACCATCACTCTGCAGCTTATTTTCCTTTGCCGTCCACTTTCTACACACCAGATCTATATTTACTCTTACCATAAGGTTGGTACTGAAGAAGTTTAGCTGTGAATTGCTCTTGGCTGTACCTTTTCCCTGTATTGCTGCACTTACATTTATAGCTACTTGGTTGTGTAGCATCACTCTTCATCTTATCTTAAATATTCTCCATTTTTCGTATATTATCACATCTATATTTACCTTTAACAAAATGTAGAATAAAGGCAATGCTTATGAAGAAGATTCTGTGGTAAACTTCTTGAATTGCCCCCCCATCAGCATGGACAAGGGCTTTATATAGCCTGTCTTCACCAATAATGTAAGTTTGTCCTTCTCAAGCCTTCAAACTTTGTTGTGTGTATTTGGTTAGGCATGACTGCAACAGCTGTTTATTTTTGGTGTTTGCATCAAATTGCATGTTTAAAGTTCATTATGTAGTTCATAAACAAAATTTTGTCCTTCTCAATTTAAGTTTTCAGTTGTACAACCAAGTTCCTTCTTCATACCATGTAAACTAAACTATACAGAGCAAGTGATCTTCTTTTGCACTGCATGTATGCTTCTGTTCTTCATCCGTAATCTAGTGGTGTGGTGAACCTACCCACTATAGCACAATGTCATATTCTGCAATGTCTTAACTATGAACAATGTCATATCATTCTACTATTATTTAAACCGTCTCTTTATTTGCCAATATTAAATGAGATAAATTGACAGCACACTAACCATTGATACTTATGAGTTCTTGATCTGTAATCCAGTGGTGTCGCGAAGCTGCCAACTCCTTCACAATGTCATTTCCTGCCATGTCTTGACCTGAACAATACCATATTGTGTTAAAGCAATTTTAAACTATGTAACTTTATTCGTCAGTAACAAATGTGATGAATTGTCAGCACTGATACTTTTATGTGGAAAACCTGTCATCTGTCTGCTTGTTTATCTTTCAGAGTGAGGAAGATATAAGTGTTGAACAAGCACAGTCTCATCAGCTTGCTCAGCTGCTTGCACTGTAGCTCCCCAGGAGGGCTAATCTTTCTTGAAATCTATTGAAGTGATGTCGGTTTTGTATATTATTTTGTCGGCGTGTTTATTTGCACTGGTGGCGATCTTTGATGCCCAGTGTATGTAATCTGCTGTCTGCTTGTGCTTTATTATCATAGTGGCGAACTTTGATGCCCAGTGGATGTAATATGCTGTAATTTCTTTATTGTATAGTCTAGGTTTTTTCTTATTAACGATGTTGCAGTTATTTTACTGTATATATATCTTGTCTTCGCAGTAAACCGGTCAAACCATAAAATTACGGTACATAATCGGGCCGTCATGCAATCATGATGTATGATCCACATCATGGGCCTCGTCATCTTGGTCCGTTAAAAGGCCAAAAGTAAACTGGCCCACTAGTAGATTCAGGCCTTTAATAGGCCGAGTAACCCCCGGCCGTCTTTTCGCAAGAAAACTCAATGGGCTTTTAGGAGGCTGAGAAGTAGGTTGGGCCTGAAACGTGCCAAACAGCTCACGGGCTGGCAGCAGCTCAAAATGGACCCCGGCCCATGATTGTGTGAATCAAATCACTGGATTTTAACAAGCCAAAATTGTCTCGGTCCTTGTTTGGCCCAATCAGATATCGGCTGCAAGCAGGCCGGATGCAAACCGGGCCGTAGTTAGGCCCAACTATATGATGGGATTTTAATAGGCCGAAATTAATATAGGGTCGAAATGTTAAACAGGCCCTTAACATGCAGAAACTAATATCAAACCGAATTACTAAATGGGCCTTTAGCAAGTGGGCCCAAAAGCATAGCGTTCAATTGACGGGTCGAATCTTATATGGGCCATAATTTAGTCCAAAGCCTCTTAAAGGGCCGGACCTGATCTGGGCCGTAATTTGGCCCAGAACGTGGTAGGCTTTTGATGGGTCGGATCTCATATGGGCCATTATTAGGCCCAGAATGTGGCAGGCCATTAATGGACCGGAACAAATATGGGCCGGCATTTGGCCCAAAACATGGCAGCCAGTTAATGGGCCGGTCTACTAGGGTCCTCCAAATCTTGTGGGCCTACAGCTGGGCCGGCCCATTAATGTTGGTGAAATCTCGTGGGCCTTTATCTAGGCCGACCCGTTATGATTCGCAAGAATCTTGTGGGCCTCTACCTGGACCAGCCTATTATGGCACACAAAAATCTTGTGGGCCTTTACCTCGGACGGCCCATTATGGCCCGCAAAATCTTGTGGGCCTTTAGCTGGGCCGGCCCATTATGGTCCACAAAATCTCGTGGGCCTTTAGCTCGGCCGGCCCATTATGGTCCGCAAAATCTTGTGGGTCTTTAGTTGGGCTGGCCCATTTAAACTTGATGGGCCGATCCACGTGTCAACATATCATAGGCGCGTCTCGCCCATTGGATGAGTGACACCTATGCCAACGCGGAGCTGACACGTGTCTACTCCAGCCAATGATGATTTTACACATGGAAAATCCCCATTGGTCGGGGCTGTTAACGGGTTATCGGATCCAAAACCCGACCCAATAGCTTAACGGCATTCCGTTATGGTGGATGCCACGTGTTGGTCACCCTTGATGAAAGCACTTCTGTGACGCGCGATTTATCGTCATGGAAGTGGACACTTCCGTGATGATAATTTTGGTAATGTCATGGAACACTTCTACGATAGCACGGGTATGACTATCTTGATTCTGTCATAAAATCGTCATGGATGTACATGCATGACAAAAAACGCGACCTACTGTGACAAACACGTATCATCACGGAAGTGTATTTTTTGTAGTTCCACCAGTAGGTCCATGGCGGCATTGGCGTGCAGGTGTGCAACATGGGCTGGCGGGCCATCTAGAGCTCGGGGGCGGCGCTTGGGATCCACTGTCGGCGGCCTAGGGCTGGTCGCCTCTCAGGCCTCGGGCAAGTTGTTGAGTTGATGTAGACCCGCTGCCAGCACCTGGACAGACTTCTCGCATGCGAGGCGTTGAACTACTTACTCAAGATGGATGGTTGGGTCACCAACGCAGGCATGGTGAGAGAAAAAACAGCGAGAAGGAATATGTGTGAGGCGGACCCGTAAGGCTGTGCCCACAATAGTTGGTGGCCTTCCTCATCCACGACGAGCACCTGACTGCGATCCAGATCCTTGTTGGGGAAGCTCTAGGGAGGAGCGGTGTGGCATGAGGATGGTGGAGCAGCGCCCGTCGGCGGTGGTCGGGAGGCCTACCCGTGCGGTTGTGGGCCATGGGGCAGGGCGGCAGCGCGCTGGGAGGAACGGAGGCGGTGCGCTGGGTTGGTGGGGTGGGGGCGGAAGCGCGCTGGGAAGCCGAGAGCTGCGTGCCATGGTGCAGGGCGGCGGTGGTGGCGTGATCTGGAGAAGGTGGCGGCACGACTCTGGTGGGTGGCAGACGTGGTGGCCTGATTCAGGGAGGGTAGCCGCGGATCGAGGGGGTGGATATTAGGGACAAGATCGAGGGGGTGGGGTTAGGAACTGGATCGAGGGGATGTGGGGTTAGAGACGATTTGTGGGCGCACATGTTCGGGGAGTTGGGGAACATCTGATCGGGCCCTTATAGGGCATGTTGTTTTTAGAATATTGTTCTGATCCTAGGATCAGAATAGTGTTACTCTAGACCATTATATAAAATGTTCTAAATACCTCTAGACCATTATATATATGTGTATACATATATATATTTATCAGAAATACCCTGTCAGGATCCCGACTCAATGCCACATTGATCTAGCATGTAACACCTCATATCACTTTGCGGCCTCACGCACGGTATCCCCACGGGTGTCGCCTTACCTTTGCCCGGGACCGTTTGCACCTTTTGGCACACATATATGATAGTGTCGCTAGCATCCATATGATAAGGAGCCTGGGCTGACATGGCTAGTCGTAAACCCAAAGTGGCACAAACTTACAGGGATAGGCATCCATGACCCAGCATCGAACGTGTCGGTCATCAGTGAGTGAATCCAGGCTGTAGCACTGGGCTAGCAGGACTCTGGTGAACCGGGCTGTAGCGGGCTAACAGGACTTCGGTATTCATCGCGTGACATTTCCCCGAAGGGATAGACACAGGAACGAAGAAGGACACATGCCGGGCAGCCTAAGTGTTCCGGAGCAGTAGCAAGCTACCATGGCTCAGTGGAAGCACTAGGAGACATTTCCTGGTAAGAGAGGCTACCAAGGATAAACAACTAGATAGTCAGATCCCACACATACCAAGCATTTCAATAACATACACACAATATGCTCGATATGTGCAAATACAACATGGCATCACAACATGACTCTACAACTCAAGTATTTATTCAATAGGCTCCAAGGAGCGAGATATTACAAACATGGTCTCTTGACCCAACATTCAGAGCATACAAGTCAAAGCACAAACGGAAGCTTAACATGTCTGAGTACAGACATCTACAAATGAAAAAGGCTGAGAAGCCTGACTATCTACGAGATCCTGCCGAGGGCACAAGATCGTAGCTGAGGTAACAAGCTAAACATCGAAGTCCACGCGGTACTACTAGCGAGACTGAAGTCTCTCTACAAAAACATAAATTAAGCAACGTGAGTACAAATGTACCCAGTAAGACTTACATCAGAACTAACTACATATGCA
The DNA here is from genome assembly GCF_002162155.2 of Triticum dicoccoides. Lineage (NCBI taxonomy): Eukaryota > Viridiplantae > Streptophyta > Magnoliopsida > Poales > Poaceae > Triticum > Triticum dicoccoides. The sequence goes on along the minus strand of NC_041383.1, from coordinate 490,841,316 downwards.
TCATTATCAACAAAGGGGATGGTGGGCTTTAACTGCAGCAAGCCAGCTTTGACTCGGTGGCTATCTTGAACTACGACTGCAAGTAACTCTTTTGAGGTGGCGCACACGAGTCCACATATTCACCATATCAATACACCACTATGGATCCGCTCCCGTCTCCCTACGAGAACGCCATCCATAGCACTCACGCTTATCTTGCGTATTTTAGAGTATCCACTTTCACTTGTCTATGAACTGTACAGGCAACCCAGAAGTCCTTTACCGCGGACACGGCTATTCGAATAGATCATATTAACCCTGCAGGGGTGTACTTCTTCACACACGCTCTCACCACTTACCGCCATGTACACGTCATGTATCTTGGCAACCTTCAAGCGGAAGCCTGGCGAGGGTGTCGGCCACGACCTGACTAACCACACAAGTCTCTAGTCCAGGTTTATCGCCTATTCGGGTTCCATCCGCAAGGAGATCCGCCCGGGGTGTCGCTCATGGCCCCAAACGATGTGTGCAGGGTTCCCAAGCCCACCATCCGGGTGCTACTTGGTACACCGGGCCACTGCGCCTAGTCTGTCCCAAGCCCACCTGTACCGGGTGCCACTTGGTAGACTACTAACACTACCTACAAACACCAGAAACTAGTTGCAACTCCTGGACAGAGATCGAGTTGATTAATAAGTCGAGAGAGCTTGGAGCGCCCGGAGCCCAATGTGTGGTAGTAACTGATCATGGATCACAAACACAGAACTCAGTTCCTGAGGACGGCTGCAATGAGACAACCCACCATGTACTCCTACATGGCCTCTCACCTACCTTTACCAAATCGTGCTCACACACAGTAGGACATGTTCACACACCTCCGATTCATTCCCGATGAATCAGACCTGACTCAACTCTAAGCAGTAGCAGGCATGACAAACAAGCATGAATGAGTAGGCACATCAGGGCTCAAACAACTCCTACTCATGCTAGTGGGTTTCATCTATTTACTGTGGCAATGACAGGTCATGCAAAGGATAAAGGGGTTCAGCTACCGCAGCAAGTAACAGATGAATCGGTGTTGTCCTAATGCATTAAAAGAGAGCAGGAGCGAAAGAGTGGGATTGTATCGGAATGAACAAGGGGGTTTTGCTTGCCTGGCACTTCTGAAGATAGTATATTTCTTCATTGGTGTCATCGATCACATCGTCGGTACACGTCTTACTGAGAGGGGACAAGCACCGACAAACAAAGAAGAAGCACAATCAATGCAATGCACAATATGATGCATGATCATGACATGGCAATATGTTGTGGTTTGAGCTAATGCAACTAGCAGCAAGTTAAATGAAGTTGGTTTGAACCCTAGGTTCAAATTCAAACTCCGTATGTGCTTATTTAAATGCCAATTATTCAATTTGTTGTATACAGCAGATTTAAGTTGTTCAAACATGCATGAAAATGGTACAGATGGATAGATTGGATTTTTCTGATCATTTTCATATATAAATCTTTGCATTTGGAGTTACAGATTAATTTCTATGAATTTTTGAAGTTTGCAAGATTTTCTGGAATTTCCTATATAAGAATAAATCCAGAAAAGGATTTACTGCGTCAGCATGACATAGGTGTCAAGTCAGCAGGTCAACTGGGTTGGCCTGGTCAAACCTGACCAGTGGGGTCCACTGGTCAGTAGCTGGGGCTGGTTAGTGACACTGACAGGTGGCTCCGGCCAATGGCCACATCAGCAAAGTCAACATGACATGTGGGGCCAGTCAACAGCCATGTCAGCACGGTCAAAGCTGACGGGTGGGGCCAGGTGGTTAGTTAAACTTAACAGAAAATAAATGAAGATTAATTAAGGGCGTGGGGCCCATACGTCAGTGAGAGAGGGCTTAATTAGCAGGGTCATTAGCCCCTAATGATGGTGCCACATCAGCACGTCGGAGACCAGCCGGCGGCGACCACAGAACACAGAGGGGGCACACCGGACTTGCGCTAGAGACGTCGGTTTAGCGCGCTGAGGGCACCAGGGCATAGCCCTTGCTCTTGCGCATCCAGAGAGCCAAGTAGGAGGGGCTGGGGTCGAACGAGCTCGCCGGAGTCGAGCTCGTGGCGGCGGCCGGCGTTCGGGAGCGAACGAGTACGGTGCTAGAGGGCATGGGAGGGGGAGCTACTGGTGGTTGCAGGTTCCTGGAGGCGCGCCGAGCACGCTGGTAAGCTCGGATACGGGCTGCAGTGCCCATGGCCTCGTCTGCACCATCGCCGGCGGCGAGGAGCTCACGGCTTCGGTGGAAACGGCGGCTGTAGGATGAATTAGGCGACAGGGTATGGGGGAAATGGTGCAGAGGCTCACCGCAGTTCTTCTGGTGCTGCTGAAGAGGCAGGGGAGACACGGGGTCCGGCGGAACGTCGGTGGGGATCTCCGACACCCGAGGACGGAGACCGCGGCGCTGGCGGCGTCCAGGGGCTTCCGGCGCCGTGCAGCTTGGTGAGGAGGAAGAGGGGGACCAGGACGAGCTCGTAGGACGATCGGGGGAGCGAGGTGGATACGGTGGACACGGCGGCGGCGAACGGTGGCGACGAGCGCGCTCGGGTGTTCGCGGGAGGGAGAAACAGAGGAGGGGAAGGAGGTCTAGCGAGAGAGGGGAGAGGTGCAGAGGGTCCGGGGGTGTCGTGGCTTTCACAGCCGCGTCGAGGAAGTGGCGGGAAGCAGGAGGTGGCGTGGCGCATGGCTTCGCGCGCTGGGCACGCGCCCGTCCTCCTGGCAAAGGAGGAAGACGACAGGGGAGGTGGCGGTGGTGGGCTGGGCCGGTCAGCTACAGTGCTGGGCCGGTTGGTGGGCTGCACAGGTGAGGCCAGGTAAAATTCCCTCTCTCTTTTATTTTTTTCTGTTTTCTATTTTGTTCTGTTTTGTTTTGATTTAGTAAAAATATTAAACCACTTGATAAAATGTTCCAGAATTATTGGACATATATTAATTATATAAGAAATATATATCCAATGCAAATAGTTATTGAATTAATTCAAAGGCCCAAAATAAATGTTTTTGAGATACCAAAAATATTGGTTTGACTTTTACATTTTGCCAATATTTTCAGAGACTAAGAGGAACATTTTCTTGGACTCATTTGATGAGATTTAAATGTTGGTTATTTTTAGGGGTATTCTGAGGCTTTGAAAATTCCTCAATTCAAATTTCATTTGAATTTAAACATGATGCACACATGGAAGCTGGCATAGGTCAGACCAGAATTAGGGATGTGACATACCCGGTATTACCCGATACTCTGTGAAACCCTCCCGGTTACCCTGAAACACTTTCGGGTCCTCTTGGAACTATTCTGAATATCCATGGAAAAATTCCAAAAATATATAATCATGACTCCTGTCATACTAACACTCAGAAGATCGTGATTGCCTTAAGCTTGTGACCCCGTAGGTTCAGTAACTCATAGACATGAACGAACCGTTTGTTTAATGACCAACAGCAGGACCGTGGACGTCCGTATTGGTCCCTATAAGCACACGAATGATATTCGAGTGAACGTTAGGTCACCATGTGATGTTCAATTTGCTTCGCGATACTTCACAAAACCCGAGATGTATCAATATCATCCCGAGTCATGACTAAGCTCGTTGTACCGAAATCCTCGTTACCATTTTTGTTCTTCTTTCTCGTTATTGTGTTCCGGCATCCTCGTTACCGAAATGTGCTTTCCCTTTCCATATTTACTCTTTACTTTCATGCAAGAGTCAAAAGTATTTATTCCTATTTCAACCTCAATTATTCTCCACTTGGAAAGCATTATGTGTGGTAGATAATGATCCAGGCACATATATCCAGTTGAATATATGTAATCATGAGTTAATACTGTTGATGTTATCCCTGAGATTAATAACTTGGGTGGTGAAACATTAAACACCCACCTTCCTCTGTGTCTAATTGAAATAGTTTGTTCTAAAAATATGCTTTGAGTGCCAGCAATATTGGAAGACTATATAATAGTTGAATATGTGGAATTTGCTAAACCAAAAGCTCTTACATAGACCCTTCCAGAAAATATGATGAATTGCAATTGCTTTGATGACTCAAAACATAGTTTGTTAGTTTTCAAGAAAGTTTATTGTTTATACTTTAGCTTGTGAAGGAATTGTTACTTGATCATCACAACTTTTACGATTAATACTTATGTAGGGTCAAAAGTATGTCTAGAGGGTGGGGGTGATTAGACTACTTGACCAAATAAAAGTCTATCCTTTACCCAATTTTAATTGTTGGTAGATTTTAGCAATTAGCACAAGTCAAGCAATCAACCTACACATGCAATTTTAAGGGTATAGCAGCGGAAAGTAAAACATAGCATATGAAGGTAAAGGGAAGGGTTTGGAGAAGGCAAACGCAATGGAGACACGGAGATTTGTGGCATGGTTTCGATAGGTGGTGCTATCGTATGTCCATGTTGATGGAGACTTCAACCCACGAAGGGTAACAGTTGCGCAAGTCCACGGAGGGATCCACCCACGAAGGGTCACCACGAAGAAGCAACCTTGTCTATCCCACCATGGCCATCGCCCACGAAGGACCTGCCTCACTTGGGTAGATCTTCACTAAGGAGGCGATCTCCTTGCCCTTACAAACTTCTTGGTTCAACTGTCAGAGGCTCCCAAGTCACACCTAACCAATCTAGGAGACACCACTCTCCAAAATGTAATAGAGGGTGTGTTGATGATGAACTCCTTGCTCTTGTGCTTCAAATGATAGTCTCACCAACACTCAACTCTCTCTCACAGATTTGGATATGGTGGAAGAAGGATTTGAGTGGAAAGCAACTTGGGAAAGGCTAGAAAACAAGGTTCTAATGGTTGGAATGGAATCTCTTGATCCCAACACATGAGTAGGTGTTTCTCTCTCGAAAAATGAATGATGGAAGTGTAGGCACGTTTTGATGGCTCTCTCCATGAATGAAGAGGGGGTGGAGGGGTATATATAGCCTCCACATAAATTCCAACCGTGACACACTTTTGACTCATCTCAGTGGCACCGATATGTAAACTCGGTGGGACTGATCAGTTCAAAAATATGAACGTTAGGAATCTCAGTGGGACCAACTAGAACAAATCGATGGGACCGATGTGCTAGGGATTAGAGCAAACTTCATCTCGATGGCGCCGATTGCATCAACTCGGTGAGATCGAAGTGAAGCAATAAGCAATAGAGAATCTATCAAGCAAACTCGGTGGGACCGATTGCAACATTTTGGTGCAGCCTAAATAATTACAACAAATCACAGGGAATTAGCAAGGCCATCTCGGTGAGACCGAGATCCGTATCGTTGTGATCGAATTATTAGGGTTTCTGGCAGTGGCTATGTCAAATGAACTCGGTGGCTCCGGGTAGAAAGAATCGGTGTGGCCGAGTTGGTATTTGGGTTTTGGACATATTTGGATGGAGAAAGTGGTTGGGGTTTTTGGAGCAATATAACGAAGCACTTGAGCAACTAGAAAATTAAGCAACACCTCATCCCCTTTTAATAGTATTGGCTTTCCTATGGACTCAATGTGATCTTGGATCACTAAAATAGAAATGAAGAGTCCTGATCTTTTGCCAATCTTTGTCCTTGTCATTTTGAGGGGTCCACATCTCTAGTCCATGCCATGCCAATCATTGAACATCCTGAAATATTTATCTTGAATGGATATTAGTTCAATGAGCTATATGTTGTTATGAATTACTAAAACCACCGGGGGATTAGTTGCACTTTCAACTTCATATTATAATAATGATCATGATGCTACCATGTCCGTATTTTGTTATATAGACACCTCTCTCTATAAACATGTGGCCATGATTATCAAGTTTGGTATTCGCTTGAGGACAAGCGGAGTCTAAACTTGGGGGAGTTAATACGCCCATTTTGCATCATGTTTTCCTACTATTATTTCTATTGTTTTAAAGTTACATTTCACTTTTAGATGCAATACTAATGTCTTTTATCCCCTAAATTTTAAGTTCCATCACAAGAGGGAGATAGCCGGCAGCTAGAATTCTGGACCTGAAAAGAGCTACAACAGAGACAACTATTCTCCGGAGCTCCAATGACCGGAAAATTTATGGAGATTTATTTTGGAATATATAAAAAATACAGGAATAAAAATCTACAAAAGGGGACCCAACAGTGAGCCACAAGCTCAGGTGGCGCCCCCCTTGGGTCATGCCCTATGAGCTTGTGGGGCCCACAACAGGCCTCTGGGGACCATCTTCTCCTATATGAAGCCATTTTCCCTAGAAAAATCAGGAGAAGACTTTCGGGACAAAGCGCCACCATCTCGAGGCGGAACCTGGGCAGGAGCACTTTTGCTCTCTGGCATAACGATTCTGTCAGGGATACTTCCCTCTGGGAGGTGGTAATCGAAGCTATCATCATCACCAATGTTCCTCTCATCGTGGGAGGACTCATCTCCATCAACATCTTCACCAGGACCATCTCATCTCTAAACCCTAGTTCATCTCTTGTATTCAGTCTTTGTCTCAAAACCTCATATTGGTACCTGTGGGTTGCTAGAGTGTTGATTACATCTAGTAGTTGATGATGGTTGGATTATTTGGTGGAAGATCATATGTTTATATTGTTAATCATATATTTATCTCCTCTGATCATGAATATGAATATGATTTGTGAGTAGTTTTGTTTTCTTGAGGACATGGGAGAAGTCATGTTATAACTAATCATGTGAAGTTGGCTTTTGTTGAATGTTTTGATGATGTGTTGTTCTTCCTCTAGTGGTGTCGTGTGAACGTCGACTACACGAAACATTACCTTGGGCGTAGGGGAAGGCGTTGTGGGATTAGTAAGCAGATGATGGGTTCCGAGAGTGACAGAAGCTTAAATCCTAGTTTATGCACTATTCCGTAAGGGGCTGATTTGGGTCCATATCTTTCATGACATGGTTAGATTTATCTTGATTCTTTTTTCGTATTTGCGGATGATTGTGAGAGGGGTAATCATAAGTGTATTGTATATTCAAATAAGAACAACACCCTCCACATAACAACTTATCAAAGCAGTGAACGTGAATCATAGACAAAATTCCCATGTGTCCTCATGAACACTTTAATCACTATAGGAAGTATTTCTGTCTCATCCTTTGCAGTAAAAGGATTGGGCCACCATGCCGCACCTTATTACTTTGGTTACTTGTTACTTGCTATGAATTATCTTGTTATCGAACTATCTGTTACCACTGTTTACAACACTTGAAGAGAATACCTTGCTGAAAAATTATTATTGATTCCTTCTACTCCTCATTAGGTTCGACACTCGTACTTATCAGAAGGACTATAGTTGATCCCCTATACTTGTGGGTCATCATGATTCAATACAAAGTTCTCGTGAACTGCCTCACTTGATCGGGATCAATATGACGTAATTAGTGGTTGTGGTTGTTGGGATATGATGAATTGTCACTTTATGATCAAATTGTTCATTGAATTATATTGAATCTCTTGAAGTTTCTTTGCTGCATAATTAAGTAACCATGTATGCTTTCCGATCTATCTGTCATCTCTGGCCAAGATTGATATGTAGTTCTTCAGAGGGAGTCATGCATGGTACCGGGTTCATCTTGCGCTGAATTTGATACTAGTGACAATAAGGGATTGGACACGCATTGTATTTTTGCCACTAAGGATAAAACTATGATTTATTTATCACACTTAGATGAATGTTTTACTATCTACATTATGTCATCATGTTTATTGCAATCCTGTATTTATTGAAAACCTACGTATCACAGACGACCTATGAAAGATTATGCAATGAATGATCATAGTCATAATATAAATATTGTAATTTAGTCGTTGCCAAACTATAATTTGTTCAGCACACCACAATTATCTGCTTGGATAGATGTCACTGGTGAACCTATGGCCCACAGGGTATATTTTCTATCATTGAAAACATCAAAAAAAATATTTATTTATTGTAGCATTTTGTTTATTTTATCTATATACCAATTCCTACCATACCGTGCAATTTACCCTTTTAGCTAGCAGGATAAGAAGCTTTACAACCTTCTTGAAACGTTGGGGGCAAGAGTGTCTTGTGTTTTGTGTGCAAGTTCTCGTGACTTTATTTGCTGGAAGAATTCCTTCTGGTTCGATAAATCTTGGTTCTCAATCGAGGAAAATACTTATTGCTAGGTTATTTCACTACACTTGGGGATTACCCAACCACTCTTACAAGAGAGCAAGCATCCGTTGAGGGAGTCCTGGATTAGGGGGTCCTCGGAGGAGGCCATCCACTTGCCTCCCGCTCCGAACATGTTCGGAATGACTTTGCGGAGAAGGTGAAAGTTTGGGAGCTGGAGCTCGAGCAAGAGAGAATGGATGAGCAGAGGAAGAAGAAGGCGTGGGTGCAAAGGGGGGAATCCTTATCTCTTTATAAAGGCGGTAGAAACTATGCGCCTCCCCACTTGCCCTAGAAACTCGCTTATTCCCCAAGCGTCGTGTTGATGACACGGTTGGGTTACCCACACCTGTATTGATGAGAATCCCGTGATAAGGGGACATGATCTCTGCTTCGACTAGATGTGCCAATAAAACTGCCTCGCAAGATGTGCGGTAGCAGGTTGAGAAAATGGTTCAAATAATGACCGGGCCGCGGCGTGATGTCGCACTATGGGAACGTTGTCAGCAGATTAGACTTGTGGAATATTGTGCTCTCTACGGTGGTATGTGGGACTTGTTTTGCAGAGCTGGACAAGATTCTTGTGTTCAAGATCTTCTTTGGAGTATTCGGAGAAGGAACCCGCCTTGCAATGCCGAAGACAATCAACGTGCCAGACTCATCATCATTGAAGCCTGGTTCAGGGGCTACTGAGGGAGTCCTGGATTAGGGGGTCCTCGGACAGCCGGACTATATGCTTATGTCGGACTGTTGGACTATGAAGATACAAGATTGAAGACTTCGTCCCGTGTCCAGGTGGGACTCTCCTTTGCGTGGAAGGCAATCTTGGAAATTCGGATATGTAGATTCCCTTCTCTGTAACCGACTCTGTGTAACCCTAGTCGTGTCTATATAAATCGGAGGGTTTAGTCCGTAGGACAACAATCATAATCATAGGCTAGGTTCTAGGGTTTAGCCTCTATGATCTCGTGGTAGATCAACTCTTGTAATACTCATATCATCAAGATCAATCAAGCAGGAAGTAGGGTATTACCACCATCGAGAGAGCCCGAACCTGGGTAAACATTGTGTCCCCTGCCTCCTGTTACCATTAGCCTTAGACGCACAGTTCGGGACCCCCTACCCGAGATCCGCCGGTTTTGACACTGACATTGGTGCTTTCATTGAGCCTTCCACTATGTTGTCACGGTAAGGCTTGATGGCTCCTTCAATCATCTACAATGATGCCGTCCAGGGTGAGGTTTTCCTCCCCGGACAGATCTTCGTATTCAGCGGCTTCGCACTGCAGTCCAACTCGCTTGGCTATCTGGAGCAGATCGATAGCTACACCCCAGGCCATCAGGTCAGGTTTGGAAGCCTGAACTACACTACCAACATCCGCGGAGACTTGATCTTCGGTGGATTCGAGCCCATGACAGGTGCGCCCTACAGTCGCGATGAGCATGACTTAGATCTGCCATCGGACTATATTCGGGAGATCATACCTGCCGCTTTGCCCAGGCTTTAAATCTAGAGCAGATCGCGTCATCCGAGGACGGGTGGATGGACCCCGCCACGGAGGCCGCACACTCAGCGGCGATAGAGCCGAACACAGATCTCCCCTCCAATGAGGTCTGTGTCATCGGACCTCCGGACTCGTCTCCGGCCGTAGACTCCAAACCACGTGCATCTGTGCCCATCGAATCTGACTGGGCACCAATCATGGAGTTTAGCTCCGCGGATATTTTTCAGCACTCACCCTTGGGCGATGTGTTAAACTCATTAAAATCTCTCTCTCTCTGTCGGGAAACTCTTGGCCGAACTATGTCTGACTCGAGTGGGAAGCGGACGATGAAGGAATTCGTTGCCCACCCACCACCCACTTAATAGCCATTGTCGACGATTTAACTAACATGCTTGATTTCGACTCTGAAGACATTGATGGTATGGACGACGGTGCCGGAGAAGAACAGGAACCACTGCCCACAGGGCGCTAGACTTCCACCTCATCATATGATATATATATGGTGTACACACCCAAATAAGACAATGGCGAGGGTCAAAAGGATGCAACGAAGGGTGATCCTCTTGAAAAGCAACCAAAGCGTCGACTTCAGCGGCGCCGCTCTAAATCCCGCCATAGCAAAAACAGCGATACCGGCACAAGAGACAATAGCACTCCGGATGATGCCGAAGACGAAAAAAATTCCGGCCAGCCAAGCTTCAAGCAGGCCGGACGGGAGGACGGGCAATCTAGCCCTGATGAATAGGCAATGGATGAAGACTTGGAGGATGACAATTACATTCCCCTCTCCGAAGACGAGGTGAGCCTCGGCGACGAAGAATTTATCGTGCCTGAGGACCCTGTCGAACAGGAGCGCTTTAAGCGCTGGCTTATAGCCACTACAAAGAGCCTAAAGAAAAAATAGCAGCAGCTTCAAGCTGATCAAGATCTGCTCACTAACAGATGGACTGAGGTCCTGGCGGCCGAGGAATACGGACTCGAGCGCCCAACCAAAAGCTACCCAAGGCGCAGGTTGTTACCTCAATTTGAGGACGAGGCACTAGAGCCTATACGGCCAACGCAGGATGCGGCTGACCGACCACCCCGCGGCCGAGACAAAGTGGCGTATCATCCCGAACACCAGCCCGCACCACGTCGCCGAACAACTAAAAATACCAAGGCACGGGGCTACACGCATGACCTACAAGACAAATTGGAAAACAAAGCAGGACAGTCAAGATCGATCTACGAATCGCGGGGGCGTGCCCCAACGTGTGACGATGACCGCCACGCCGGATATACCACATACAAATCCGTTCGGGCCGAATACAGCAGACCAGATTCATCCGAACTACGTCGCGACGTAGCCCGACACAGAGGCGCCGCACACCCCCTATGCTTCACTGACGAAGTAATGGAGCATGAGTTCCCAGAAGGGTTTAAACCTGTAAACATCGAACCATATGATGGGACAACAGACCCCGCAGTATGGATTGAAGATTTTCTTCTCCACATTCACATGGCCCGCGGCGATGATCTACATGCCATAAAGTATCTCCCACTAAAGCTCAAGGGACCGGCTCGGCATTGGCTTAATAGTCTGTGGGCAAACTCCATTGGCAGTTGGGAGAACCTAGAAGACGCATTCCTTGACAAGTTTCAGGGTACTTACGTGCGACCACCGGATGCTGATGACTTAAGTCACATAACCCAATAGCCCGAAGAGTCAACCAAGAAATTCTGGACTCGATTCTTAACTAGAAAGAATCAAATCATCGACTGTCCGGATGCCGAAGCCCTAGCAGCCTTTAAGCATAACATCCGCGACGAGTGGCTTGCCCGACACCTCGGCCAAGAGAAGCCGAAATCCATGGCAGCCCTTATGATGCTCATGACCCGCTTTTGTGCGGGCGAGGACAACTGGTTGGCTCATAGCAATAGCACATCAAGAAATCCTGGCACTTCAGACGCCAGATATAGTAACGGCAAGCCCCGGCGCAACAGACACAAGCGTCGTAATAATGGTGATAACGCCAAAGACACGGTCATCAATGCTGGATTCAGTGGCTCCAAGTCCGGTCAACGGAAGAAGCCATTCAAAAGAAACAATCCGGGCCCGTCCAGTCTAGACCGCATACTCGATCGCTCATGTCAAATCCACGACACCCCAGATAAACTAGCCAACCACACCAACAGAGAATGTTGGGTATTTAAACAGGCCGGCAAGCTAAATGCCGAAAACAAGGAAAAGGGGTCGCATAGCGATGACGACGAGGAGCCCCAGCTGCCGAACACAGGAGGACAGAAGAAATTTCCTCACCAAGTGAAAACGGTAAACATGATATACGCCACCCACATTCCCAAGTGGGAGCGGAAGCGTGCACTAAGGGACGTCTACGCGATGGAGCCAGTCGCCCCAAAGTTCAACCCATGGTCTTCTTGTCTGGTCAGCTTTGATCGCAGGGACCATCCGACCAGTATCTGCCATGGCGGCTCAGCCGCACTGGTCCTTGACCCTATCATTGACGGATTCCACCTCACACGAGTCCCCATGGACGGTGGCAGCAGCCCGAACCTGCTCTATCAGGATACAGTGCGCAAAATGGGTATAGATCCCTCAAGGATCAAACCCACCAAAACCACCTTCAAAGGTGTCATACCAGGTGTAGAGGCCTGTTGCACGGGCTCAATCACACTGGAAGTAGTCTTTGGATCTCCGGACAACTTCCGAAGCGAGGAGTTAATCTTCGATATCGTCCCCTTCTGCAGTGGCTATCATGCACTGCTCAGACGAACCGCATTTGCTAGATTCAATGTGGTGCTGCACTATGCCTACCTCAAGCTCAAGATGCCCGGACCTCGCAGGGTTATAACAGTCAATGGAAACACAAAGTGCTCCCTCCGTACGGAGGAGCACACTGTGGCCCTCGCAGTAGAAGCACAGAGAAGCCTCCTTAGGCAGACCTCCAATTTGGCAATAAAGCCCCCGGACACCGTCAAGCGAGTCCGGAGTACTCTGCAACAGGATCGTCCAGCCCATCCAGAGCTCGCCTAGCAATTTGGCCTCCGTCCTAGTCCCAGCCAAGCGGTGAAATTTGTGCCGCGCGTACATAATTACGCACTCAAAATACTATGGGCATAGACGGAGGCACAACTAGACCGCAGTCCACAATGCGGCTCAACCGCCCCAGGATCTGTATACCTTCACCCTTTTTTCTTTCTTTCAGGTCCCTATCTTCTTGAGGCTCTTACCTGATTATCGGACCCATCACGGGACAGAAACACCAAGGAGGCAAGGAGCTTTGACGTACAAGGGAATCGCCAAGTGGTCTCTGATAACGATACGCAGCTCGCTCTTGGTTAGGACATGTTAAATAGTCCTATTTTGCTTATCGCACTACTTGTATACATACGCCTTGACATATCATTCAAATAACAATGGAAAATAATGTACAGCGTCAGCTTATTACTACATTTATTTTCTTTTTCCTTGACTGTTTATTTATTACAAATCGCACCTGTACATTCTGGTACGTTCAGTTCTCTAGGGGCTTCAGTGTACCCCATAACACGGCAAGAAAGTCCGAACACTTTCGACAGTGCGGCACCCCGAACTTATAGCATTATATGCATCACCTCCGAATCAAGTCTTGGGTCAATAGTTGGGTTGCCCGGCTCCTGTGCTTGATACCCTGCGTTCCGCTATATCGGCTAGTGTAGTAAAGGGAGAACTACTGCGATTGTGTCCCGGTTCTTTCGGACGAGCACCTTAGTAGAGAAAGCCGAAAACTGACTGTCATGATGCGGTGAGAGCTGGTCGCTGTTTGAGAGGTTTCAAATCCTTAAAGATTTTTTTTGCTATGGGCGAGGAATCGGTCTTTGTCCGATTTAGGCGTGTATAGCGCCCCAAGTTCAGCCTTCCGAATACTAGGGGCTACGCTGAAATTTAAAATTATAGAACTCCTATGGCTAAGTGAGAGTGATAAAGCTGTATAAGTCTGATTGCCTTGTTCGTCGCGCTAAACACCTCCTTAAAGGACCAAAAACTTGGATAAAGAGTGTTTAGATTTATCCCGAACACCCCTATGCTAGTTACACGGGGGGCAGAAGCCGATGACTTGCCAACTCTCAGATTTTGTAAACGGCCGCACAGGAGGTAAAATTTTAATCAACAAGCATTATATTGCGCAAATGAACTTGTTTCATATTATAGGATAAAATGAATGTATTCATTCAAAGATCACATCCTTCGTACATTGCTCCGCCACAAGGGGAGCCCTTCAGGACACTATCATAGTAATTTTTGGGCCGCGGTGCTCCTTGCCCTTTCGTGGCCCTTCGGTCATCAGCTTTTCGGCATCCATCTTTGCCCAATGCACTTTTGCGCGGGCGAAGGCCATGCGCGCACCTTCAATGCAAACTGACCGCTTTATTACTTCAAGCCGCTTCACAAGACCGAAGTAGCTGCTGGGCATAGGTTCGGCAGGCCATAGCCGGACTATGAGGTCCTTCATCGCCAGTTCGGCTGCCTTGTGCAGCTCGACCAGTTGCTTCAACTGGTCGCTCAAGGGCATTGGATGTTCTGTCCCTATATATTGAGATCAGAACAACTTCTCCGTTGAGCTCCCTTCTTTGGCCCGGTAGAACTCTACGGCGTCAGATATGTTGCGCGGCAGATCCGCAAATGCTCCTGGAGAACTCCAAATTCGGGTAAGTAAAATGAATGTCTCCCTTACATGATTGCTTTGCATAATGAATGCCTTACCAGCCGCAATCTTCTTGGCTACCTAGATCTCCTAGAGGGCCTTCTAGGCTTAGGCCTTGGTGTCTTGTGCGCTCTGGAGGGCCTTAGCAAGCTCGGACCCTTGTGTCTTAGAGTCATGCTCCAAGGACTCGTATTTTTGAACAAAATCTTGGAGCTCTTGCTGGACCTCGTTGACCCGGGCCTCCTACTTCTCGCGCTCGGCGTGCTCCTTGGCCGCTTTGTCTTCAGCCTCGGCCAGCGCCTTCTTAAGGGCCACCACTTCGGTTGTGCCCCTATCAAAGTTCATAACGCTTCTATCAGCAAAAGTCATTTATCCTTTATAAATACATAGACGAGGTATTGTGTACCTTTACTTTCCTTGAGCTGCCTCTTCACGAGGCCGAGCTCTCCCTCGGTCCGCTCCAGGTCCCGCTTCAGTCCGGAGACCTCCACAGTATGAGCGGCAGTGGCCAGCAGTGACGCCTGCTTATTCACATAAGACACCTTTTGTTAGACTCCTACGAACATTAAATTGATCCTTTGTTCAGCTTTTCTTTCCGAACACCAAACAGAGCATCAGGGGCTACTGTCTATGCTGTGATATTCTCTTACAATTTCATTACTTACCTTAAAGCCTGTTAGGAGGCTAGCGCAGGCTTCTGTCAATCCGCTTTTAGCAGAACGGACCTTCTCAATCACCGTACTCATAAGAGTATGGTGTTCTTCATCAATGGAAGCGCCGCAAAGCGCTTCTAGCAAGTTGTCCGATGCCTCTGGATGGACAGAGGTCATCGGTACAGCCAGCTCGCCCCCCTTAGAGAGAGGCTGCCTGCCTGAATTCGGAACCACTTGTGTTTCTGGAGCCGTATTCGGCTGGGGGCCAAACTTGCTGTGGCCCCCGTTATCGGAGTCCAGGGGGGTCTTCCCCCCATGTGCCCGGCGACTGGAATTTTTCCTGGGGGCGTCTCCGGAACTGTCTCCCCTTGGCCCGTATCCTTTGAGACAACACCTCGGTGTCGTCCGCGGGCCTGGGGGAGGAGGCTGTCGGGAGTGAATCGTTGTTCATCGCCGACGGGCCCAGAGACCCCTCCGAAGAGGATACATCGATGCTGGATTTGGCCAGACTGCAAGTGCACGTCTGGCATGATAAGAAGGAGTAAAACAAACATACCAAAAATGCTATTGTGTCCGGATACTTATGACTTAGCCAGGGGCTTGTCCCTGGGCTACCACTCCTCGTCGTTGTAGGTGGCTATGGTGGAATAGTCCGGAAGGAAGGTTTTTCCCCTCATGGACACCTCGGCCTCCCCATGTGGGGCGGCCTTCCTCTTCTTTCTCCCCCCGGTGGGGGGGATTTCCTCCTCCTCCTCCTCGCCTTCGATGGAGGAGCGCGTCTCGGTGTCTTCGAACATCGCGTCTGACGCAACCTTGCGTCGGAGACCTTTCCTAGTCCCCACGGCCGTCTTCTTGGCCTTCTTCTCCGGCACCTCATAGGGCGCCGGAAATAGCATCTTCGCCAGAAGATCCGATTCTGGACATTCACATAGCGGAGCCGGACAAACAATCCGCTCCGCTATCGCTACCCAGTCCTGTAAACATGGCATGGGGGCTTAGGCTCCTCCCGCAGATGTGCTGGTAAAAGGCGCATCTTGCAAAATATAAAAACTCACCGGATTGGCTTGGCGTTTCGTGCTGAGTCTGTGATCTTCGGTTATGGGTGGTGGCACCTCGTTGGCCTTGAACAGCACCTTCCAGACGTCTTCGTGCATCATGCCGAAGAGCTCTCGCAGTGTCTGGTGTTCGCCGGGTCGAACTCCCACAGATTGCAGACCCGTCTCTGACGCGGAAGGATCCGGCGAAGGAGCATAACCTGGACCACATTGACAAGCTTGATTTTCTTGCCTATCATATTTTGGATGCAGGTCTAAAGTCCGGTCAGCTCCACCACTGAGCCCCAGGCTAAGCCCTTCTCTTTCCAGGAGGTGAGCCGCATGGGGACGCCGGATCGAAATTCGGGGGTCGCCGCCCAGTTGGTGTCGCGCGGCTCGGTGATGTAGAACCATCCCGATTGCCACCCCTTCATGGTCTCCACAAAGAAGCCCTCGGGCCAGGTGACATTGGGCATCTTGCCCACCATGGTGCCCCTGCACTCCGCTTACTGGCCGCCCACCACCTTTGGCTTCGCGTTGAAGGTCTTTAGCCATAGGCTGAAGTGGGGCGTGATGCGGAGGAAGGCCTCGCACACGACGATAAACACCAAGATGTTAAGGATGAAGTTGGGGCCTGAAAGTGCAACTATCCCTAGGTGGTTTTGTTAATTCATAACAACATATAGCTCATTGAGCTAATGCTATTCCAAGACTATTATTTCAGGAAAGCTCAATGAATGGCATGGCATGGATGATGAAAGTGGATCCCTCAAAATTCTAAGGACAAAGGATTGGCTCAAGCTCAAAAGCTCAAGACTCTTCATTTTACATTTTAGTGATCCAAGATCACATTGAGTCTATAGGAAAAGCCAATACTATCAAGGAGGGATGAGGTGTTGCTTAATGAGCCTCTTGCTTCATGTGCTTAGTGATATGCTCCAAAACCCTCAACTACTTTCCCACATCCACAAATGACCTAAACCCAAAGCCAAAATCGGTCACACCGATTCTTCCTATCCGGCGCCACCGATTCCAAAAGTCATAGCCACTGCCACAAACCCTAAGCAAATCGACCTTACCGATAGGGATCTCGGTCTCACCGAGATGGGGTTGCAATCTCTCTGTTTCCCTTCGTAACGTTTCGGTCTAACCGAAGTGAGCGATCGGTCCCACCGAGATTGCAATGTCAACTCTCTGTTTCCTTTTTGTAACATTTCGGTCTCACCGAAAAGAGCAAATCGGTCCCACCGAGTTTACCTGACCAACTCTCTGGAAAGCTTATTACCAAATCGGTCTCACCGAGTTTGTGTAATCGGTACTCACCGAGATTATGTTATGCCCTAACCCTAACCGAATCGGCCTCACCGAGATGCATGTCAGTCCCACCGAAAATCACTAACGGTCACTAGGTTTACTAAATTGGTCCGGCCGAGTTTAATGATTCGGTCCCACCAAGTTTGGTAAATTGCGTGTAACGGTTAGATTTTGTGTGGAGGCTATATATACCCCTCCACCTCCTCTTCATTCGTGGAGAGAGCCATCAGAATGAACCTACACTTCCAACTTACCATTTCTGAGAGAGAACCACCTACTCATGTGTTGAGGCCAAGATATTCCATACCTACCATATGAATCTTGATCTCTAGCCTTCCCAAGTTGCTTTCCACTCAAATCTTCTTTCCACCAGATCCAAAACCTATGAGAGAGAGTTCAGTGTTGGGGAGACTATCATTTGAAGCACAAGAGCAAGGAGTTCATCATCAACGCACCATTTGTTATGCATGAAGGTATCGAGTCCGTCAAGGAATCCAAGTTGGATGTGCTCCAAAGTCAGCTTGACAAGTTCAAAATAAAGGATGGTGAAGGTGTCGCTGAAATGTACTCTAGGCTTGCTCTTATCACAAATGAGATTTCCGTCTTAGGGAGTGAAGAGATGACCAACAAATTCATCATCAAGAAAATCCTAAGAGCATTGGATGGAAAGTATGATACCGTGTGCACATTGATCCAAATGATGTCAAACTACAAAGATCTCAAGCCAACGGAAGTCATTGGAAGGATTGTTGCTCATGAGATGTCACTCAAGGATAAGGAGGAACTTCACAACAAGTCAAGTGGTGCTTACAAAGCCTCAAGTGAAGCCCCCACATCATCAAGTGAGAAACCAACCTTCAATGAAGAATTGAGCTTAATGGTGAGGAACTTCAACAAATTCTACAAAAGTAGAAGCAAAGAAAGAAGCTCCAAGTCAAGGTCTTACAATGACAAGAGATCTTCTAGTCGAGAGGGCAATTGCTACAATTGTGGGAGACCCGAACACTACTCCAATGAGTGTACGGCACCCTACAAAAGAAGAGAAGATTCTCCAAGAAGAAGGAGCAAAAGAGAAGAATCACCACCAAGAGAGAGGAGTAGAGATGATCGTTATGAACGAAGACCCTCATGGAGAAGTAAGGATTCGGAAAGGAAGGACAAGTCATCAAGGAGCTACACAAAAGGAAGACATCAAGCTCATGTTGGTGAATGAGTTTCCGGCTCCGACTCCGACAATCACTCCGAGAGAAGCTATCACTCCAACTCCGAATATACTCAAGATGAAGGTGTTGCCAGTCTAGCACTTGTGTCAACTAACTCCTACGACATATTTGACTCACCAAATGAAGGTGTTGGAAGATGATTCATGGCCAAAGGTCCAAAGGTAACACATCCCGAGCATGTTGATTTTAATAGTGATGAAGATGACTTGCTTGTGGATGATGATTTACTTGTTGACAACTCTAGTGATGAATACTATGATGAAACGTCAATTAATCATGCTAATCATGCTAAAACAAATGACAATGATAAGGAGAAGATTGAGCTTCTAACTAAAGAACTAAACTCTCTTAAGTTAGCTCATGAAACTATCTACGAAGATCATCGAGAACTTTTAAGGGCTCATGAGAAGTTACGCTTCGAAAAGCTCAATCTTGAGAAAGAGCATGAGTTCTTAAAAGCAATCAATGATGATCTCCGCAAGAAAAGTTCTTCTTACATTGCCAAGCGTTTACTCTTATCTACTTACATGCCTCAAGTCAAGTCTAGTAACAAGTACAAGAAAGATACTTCCTCTAGTAGTAACAATAATAATGTCAAGTCCAGTGTTGTTGCTTCTAGTAGTTCTCTTGATTCCACTAATGATTCTCTTAGCCAAGTTACACTTGAGCAAGAAAATAGCTTATTGAAGGGAATTATAGAGAAAGGTGTTTACAAGAGCCTTGCCGGGAGTAAGCAATTCGAGGAAATTGTACGCAAGCAAGGAAGGCACCGGAAGAATCAAGGTGTTGGTTTTGAATGAAAGTTCAATGCCAATGGAGTTGAGTGGGAAGAAGAACAATACCCCAAGACGAAGTTTGTTCCTCAACAAGAGAAGTATGGTCCTACTTCCTTCAAGGGAACACAAGCTCAAGATGATCCTCCACCACAAGACCACAAGAACAAAGGCAAGGACAAGCTTCAAGAAGAGATTGATGCATTTGAAGAAGCACCTAAAGCCTCGTTCAAGTGGGTCCCCAAGACTACGTCAAGTTCTACTTCATCAAGTACAACTACAACTCCAAGGATTCCCATCAAGATGATGTGGATCCCGAAGAACAAGAACTAGAGAGTTCTTGAGGGTGACTCCGCCAACATTCTTCACTCATATCATTTTGGCAAGAACAAGTGCAATCAATTTCAACATCTTGCACTAGTTCGAGGAGTCACAAACCCTCATGTTGGTAAGGCAAGGGACAAGGTAACCTAATGTTTTCATGGACATCATCTTGTGTGTGCATCACTCTATGTCTATGGATATTCTTGTTTGTTCCTTGTGGGACTAACCCATGTAGGCAAGTTGAAAGTGCAACTCACTCCAAAGGATTGCTCCAAATGATCTACATCAACATTGAGCATCTACATCTTCAACACCTACATGAAGTCATCATCGACAAAACCCAAGGTTAGTTCATCCCTCTAAGGAGGGATCTCACATCTAGGGGGAGCTTAACTCTAAGAATTGAGTCAAAGCAACTCTAATGGTGTGAACACATCAATGCATTATGTAAAAGTGGTAACCCCACTTGAGCTTAAACGATGAGTATGACCTATGATCAAATGTTCTCATTTGACTCCTAAGTCAATATACTCATATATAGATGACCTAGTCATCGCCAATTGCTTGATAGATGCTAAAATTGGCTGTGCATGCTTTGCCACACATTTTAATTGCCATCTTATTGTGTGAGCATGTTGGTGCATATTTTACTCATTCAAGGACATCCACTTGTTGTTTTGTTTGTTTGTATTCTTTTCTTTGTGCCAAGTGGATGGACAAGAATGCCTAAGAAACTTCTTTAGCTATCTATGCTTTTCTCGTCTCAAACTCTCTTCATGCTACATCACAAAATTTGATCAAGTCAGATTCGAACCACTCTGTATGAGGAGCACTCGGAGTCCCCGATTCATCATAGACTTAAACTTACAAAACCTCGTAGTGATTCTCGGTCTGACCGATTCCTCCATTTCGGTCCTACCGAGATCATTAAGTTGATTTGAGTTTTCAATCTCGGTGCAGCCGATTTGAACTTTTCGGTCTCACCGATTTGCTGTAACTGAACACAATTATGCATCTCGGTGCCACCGAGTTGTTCCACTCGGTCACACCGACAGGGTCGGGCTATATATAGCCACGGGTAACATTTTGGAAATTTCTCCGAAACCCTTCGCCCGCGCAACAGCTCGCTCTGCCATCGTGGTCTCCGGATCGTCTCCTCTTCGCCAGCAGCCTCCTGTCGCTGGTCTCGCCGCCGTCAATGGATTTCGTCCCCGTCGTTGCCGCCGTAGCAAGTCCACCGCCAAGTTAGGGTATGGACTTAATCTTTGTGCTATCCACGTCTGATTCCTGGCACATTGTTTTCATATTGATTCTTGCCACGATTGAAACTCTTCTATCCAGCCAAAGTAGTTCATAGATTAGATGTGATTCAAATTTGTAGGGTTAGGTTTCCGCCGAAACCATCTCGGACCCACCGAGTTGAAAAACTCGGTCTCACTGATTTAGCTTATGCCATTGCACTAGTGGCTCTCGGTCTGACCGAGAATTACTAATCGGTGCGACCGATTTGAGGATTCTGTGAAACCCTAGCAGTCTCGGTGCCACCGAACTGAAACTCAGTCCAACCGAGATCATCAGTTTAGGATCCAAAACTGCTTCGGTATCACCGAGTTTGAAAATCGGTGGATCCGAAATGCTTTCTGTGGAAAACTAAAACTGAACTTTTGAGTCATTCTTTTGCAAAAAATCTCTGCATTTTGTGATGCTCATCTTTTCTATCTCATCTATAACTCTTCACAGGGTCAGCAGTCAGCTTTTGCAGTATGTCTGATCAAAGTGACAGCCAGAACAGGTCAGAAGAGCAGATGGACTTGAGTGAGGGAACTAGTCCCTCAACTTTAGATGAAGGGAGCAGAAGTACTCCTAGCAATTTGCCTAAGGCTGCAACTAGGCAAAGGAGGAAAAGAACTTCAAATTCAGAGGATGAAGATTACAAAGCTGAGGAAGATGAGGCCACTTCCAAGAAAGTGGTGCTCAAGAAAGAGTATGGCTCTGCACAGAGCACAAAACCAGGTCTGAAAAGGAAAGTTCCTGCCAAAAGAACTCCAACGCCAAAGGCCAGAAAGTCCACTCAAGTGCCAGCTCAAGCTCAACCCAAAGTGGCACCTGCAAGGAAAGATACATCATCCAAACCTCAGAATGTCCCCACTGGTGAAACTATGAAGTTCACAATTGAATCAGAGGATGATGGTGATCAGGATAAGAAAAAGAAGAGAGCTAGAACCACAACTGCCAAGGTCCTTGGAAAGCCCTCAATAAGAAGGGATTCTGATGAAGAGGAAGAGAATGCTGCACCAGCTCCTAAGGCAGCTAAGCTTATAGGAGATGCAATCAGATCAGGGGCTGCAACATCCAAGCCCAAGGAATCACCCAAAGCTACCTCCAAGGCCACGCAAGTTCCAAAGAGGAATACTAGGAGTATTCCAGCTGCTGAGAAGAACAAGGCCCCAGTGCCCAATGTTGCTGAAGATTCAGATGAAGAAGGACAGGTTCTAAGAAAGCTCAAGCCCAAGATACCAGACCACAATGATGCCCATCCTGTGGCTGAGGACATGAGAATCAGGAAGGATTCAGGGCTGAGACTGTGGAGAATGGAAGATCCATATGCTTCAAGAAGAAGAACTGTTGTTGACTACAGGTTCCACACAAAGGAACAGCAGGACTTCTATGAAACAATTCTGTTGGACAAGAAGCCCATAGTCTGTGACATGAGGTGGGTTGACTGGAAATTCATCAAGGAAAATGAACAGCACTATCTTGGAGTGCAAGACAACTTTGTTGCTTGTGGAGTTGCAGATTTTGTTGGACAGAAGTTCACCAACTAGAATGATGAGCTTATCATGCAGTTCTACTCCACAGCACACTTTTACCCAGATGGAAGAATAGTTTGGATGTCTGAAGGTACAAGGTACCAGTCCACTATTGAAGAATGGGCAAGTCTGATCAATGCCCCCAAGGAGAATGAGGATGACCTAGACATTTATGCAAAGAAGAAGTTGGGTCATAATTCAATGGCTCACATGTACAAGGAAATTCTAGACAAGGCAGTAGAGACTCACAAGTTTGGATCAGTTCACTTTCTGCTGTCAGGGTTGCCAACCATAAATTGGATTCTGAGGCACACTTTGTTGTCCAAGTCTGGTGACCATAACATGATCAGAGGGCATGCCATCAATATGTTGCATGTGTTTGATGTGCCACAGAAGTTCAAAGTCATGATCCTGATCATTGAAACAATCAAGAGGACTACAACAGATCAGAAGAGGAGCTTGGATATGCACCTCAGATTCAAGAATTGATAAACTCAAAGATGGGCACAGGAAAATATCAGTTGGATAAGGAACACTTTCCACTTTATCCAGACTTTGAGGACAATGAGGTTGTCATGAATGAAGATGATCCACGATCAGTTCAAGCTCAGGAGAAGAAGGAGAAGGCAAAGAGGGAGAAGGCTGCCAAGATGCCAACTCAAGAGGAGGCATCTGAATATTTCTTGAAAACCAAATAGGAGAAGCTTGGTTACTTGATAGCATCATCTCTGAGGATTGAGAAGGGGTTGGCCACCCTAACTCAAAACCAGGAGAGCCTGGAAAGAATCAAGGAACAAAAATTCTATGATCTAGATGTCAAGGTAACTGAGATTCAGTCAGTTGTGGAGCAGCTGCAGGATGACATGCAGGAGAGGAAGGGCAAGACTACCACCAATGTGTTTGCCAAAGTGCCCAGAGCCCAGAGGTCAGTTGCAGTGCCAGTGACAGACACTAGAGAAACAACTTCAGCACCAGCCATTGCCCCTACAGTTCCAGTGCAACCAGCTCCAGCACCAACTGCTCCAGCTCCATCCACTTCAACTGAAGCCTTCATCCAAGGATCCATCTCTACACCACCACCAGAAGATCAAGCCTGAGAGTCGATCTAGCACTATGCATTTTCTATGAACTTTTTGGTAACTTGTTGCCAAAGGGGGAGAAAAATGTATAGATCATAGGCTTCAAGAGAGAGTGTGTTTCTTTTGTTCTCTCTTGCTTTATTTGGTGGTTTTTCGAACTTTGTTTGCTTTTGGTTTAGATACTATGCTTGTGAGACATTGATGATCATGTGTTTGATCATAAGCTATACTTATGCATGCTTGATATTATCCTATCTATCTTATGTGATCACTCACTATGCTTGGTGATGAGTGCATGTATTCATTGTTTATTATTTTGAGCGCTCCACCAAGATGTATGTGACATGGAAGAGTAACCCATGATCCTAATTCATTGTGCATTTGCAGTCCAAAGCAAATGTAAAACTATGCACAAATTTAGGGGGAGCTCTTGCTTATCACATACTTCTCAAAGCGACGATGTTATTTAATTTTTATTATCATTTGTTGAAGCTTTGATCTATATGTTGTCATCAATTACCAAAAAGGGGGAGATTGAAAGTGCAACTATCCCTAGGTGGTTTTGGTAATTCATAACAACATATAGCTCATTGAGCTAATGCTATTCCAAGACTATTATTTCAGGAAAGCTCAATGAATGGCATGGCATGGATGATGAAAGTGGATCCCTCAAAATTCTAAGGATAAAGGATTGGCTCAAGCTCAAAAGCTCAAGACTCTTCATTTTACATTTTAGTGATCCAAGATCACATTGAGTCTATAGGAAAAGCCAATACTATCAAGGAGGGATGAGGTGTTGCTTAATGAGCCTCTTGCTTCATGTGCTTAGTGATATGCTCCAAAACCCTCAACTACTTTCCCACATCCACAAATGACCTAAACCCAAAGCCAAAATCGATCACACCGATTCTTCCTATCCGGCGCCACCGACTCCAAAAGTCATAGTCACTGCCACAAACCCTAAGCAAATTGGTCTTACCGATAGGGATCTCGGTCTCACCGAGATGGGGTTGCAATCTCTCTGTTTCCCTTCGTAACGTTTCGGTCTAACCGAAGTGAGCGATCGGTCCCACCGAGATTGCAATGTAAACTCTCTGTTTCCTTTTTGTAACATTTCGGTCTCACCGAAAAGAGCAAATCGGTCCCACCGAGTTTACCTGACCAACTCTCTGGAAAGCTTATTACCAAATCAGTCTCACCGAGTTTGTGTAATCGGTCTCACCGAGATTACGTTATGCTCTAACCCTAACTGAATCGGCCTCACCGAGATGCATGTCAGTCCCACCGAAAATCACTAACGGTCACTAGGTTTACTAAATCGGTCCGACCGAGTTTAATGATTCGGTCCCACCGAGTTTGGTAAATTGTGTGTAACGGTTAGATTTTGTGTGGAGGCTATATATACCCCTCCACCTCCTCTTCATTCGTGGAGAGAGCCATCAGAACAAACCTACACTTCCAACTTACCATTTCTGAGAGAGAACCACCTACTCATGTGTTGAGGCCAAGATATTCCATTCCTACCATATGAATCTTGATCTCTAGCCTTCCCAAGTTGCTTTCCACTCAAATCTTCTTTCCACCAGATCCAAAACCTATGAGAGAGAGTTGAGTGTTGGGGAGACTATCATTTGAAGCACAAGAGCAAGGAGTTCATCATCAACGCACCATTTGTTACTTCTTGGAGAGTGGTGTCTCCTAGATTGGCTAGGTGTCACTTGGGAGCCTCCGACAAGATTGTGGGGTTGAACCAAGGAGTTTGTAAGGTCAAGGAGATCGCCTACTTCGTGAAGATCTACCGCTAGTGAGGCAAGTCCTTCGTGGGCGACGACCATGGTGGGATAGACAAGGTTGCTTCTTCGTGGACCCTTCATGGGTGGAGCCCTCCGTGGACTCGCGCAGCGGTTACCCTTCGTGGGTTGAAGTCTCCATCAACGTGGATGTACGATAGCACCACCTATCGGAACCACACCAAAAGCATCTGTGTCTCCAATTGTGTTTGAATCCTCCAAACCCTTCCCTTTACTTTCTTGCAAGTTGCATGCTTTAATTTCCGCTACCTATACACTCTTTGCATGCTTGCTTGAATTGTGTGATGATTGCTTGACTTGTCCTAAATAGCTAAAATCTGCCAAACTCTAAAATTGGGAAAAGGTTAAGTTTTTATTTGGTCAAGTAGTCTAATCACCCCCCTCTAGTCATACTTCAAGGTCCTACAGGGATAGATCATGGAAGTCCAACCCGTAGTAAAACATAAGTCCGCGGACGAATGTGTGGAGGGGGGATCCCAGTCCGTGAACGAAGTGAGAGAGGAATACTACCCTTTCTTGGGGTTTCGGGGTAGGGATGATTTTCCCTTCGGCCGGAAGCCGGTGCGCGATGTTTGCGGATAGGTATCCGGCCTCCCGAAGCTTCATGATGTCCTCCTCCGTCCACTTGCCTCCCGCTCCGGACATGTTCGGAATGACTTTGCGGAGAAGGTGAAAGTTTGGGCGCTGGAGCTTGAGCAAGAGAGAATGGATGAGCAGAGGAAGAAGAAGGCGTGGGTGAAAAGGGGGGAATCCTTATCTCTTTATAAAGGCGGTAGAAACTATGCGCCTCCCCACTTGCCCTAGAAACTCGCTTATTCCCCAAGCGCCGTGTTGATGGCGTGCTTGGGTTACCCACACCTGTATTGATGAGAATCCCGTAATAAGGGGACACGATGTCTGCTTCGACAAGACGTGCCAATAAAACCACCTCGCAAGATGTGCGGTAGCAGGTTGAGAAAACGGTTCAAATAATGACCGGGCCGCGGCATGATGTCGCGCTATGGGAACGTTGTCAGCAGATTAGACTTGTGGAATATTGTGCTCTCTACGGTGGTATGTGGAACTTGTTTTGCAGAGCCGGACACGATTCTTGTGTTCAAGATTTTCTTTGGAGTATTCGAAGAAGGAACCCGCCTTGCAATGCCGAAGACAATCAGCGCGCCGTACTCATCGTCATTGAAGCTTGGTTCAGGGGCTACTGAGGGAGTCCTGGATTAGGGGGTCCTCGGACAGCCGGACTATATGCTTATGCCGGACTGTTGGACTATGAAGATACAAGATTGAAGACTTCGTCCCGTGTCCGGGTGGGACTCTCCTTTGCGTGGAAGGCAAGCTTGGAAATTCGGATATGTAGATTCCCTTCTCTGTAACGGACTCAGTGTAACCCTAGCCCCCTCCGGTGTCTATATAAACCGGAGGGTTTAGTCCGTAGGACAACAATCATAATCATAGGCTAGCTTCTAGGGTTTAGCCACTACGATCTCGTGGTAGATCAACTCTTGTAATACTCATATCATCAAGATCAATCAAGCAAGAAGTAGGGTATTACCTCCATCGAGAGGGCCCGAACCTGGGTAACATTGTGTCCCCCGCCTCCTGTTACCATTAGCCTTAGACGCACAGTTTGGGACCCCCTACCCGAGATCCACTGGTTTTGACACCGACACCCGTCGCGATCCCACCCACTTGTCCATGAAGCTATAGTTCCTCTAGGCACAAATAGAAGCTATTATATCTGTCGGGTATTTGGACCTTATGGTCTATCCGGATGGTCTCGAGTGGCCTCGGTTGTTCAGAGTAGGAGTCCCCGGTTCCGACGGTTCAGGTGATGTATCGTAGGGGGTGTGGTTGGCCTTTTTATTGACTTGGCTGTTAGGTTGCTCCGGCGGGCCAAAGATGGACATGGGCAATGATTATTGTTGTGTGTCGTTGGTAAATATAGAGGAAGATACAAATGCAATACGAACATAATCACTTGCAGTCCATTCATGAACTTCCTTTAAATAGTTCACGTAAATTTATGGTTGTATACTTGTATTAATTGTTTCTCTTCTTGGCTGTAGTTGGTCTTTGCACCCATGTCTGAAGTTGGCCTTTTCAAATAGTTCATTTAACTTATATTTATTTTTCAAATAGTTCACTTAACTTTTGGGGTTTAGGGTTTAGCATTCAAAGACCGGACAGAGATTCCAAAACACACCATCCGGCCAGGTGCAACGTCCAACGGCCGGGCAGACAAGCCAAAACCCGTCATCCGGGCAGACCGCAGCGTCGAAGCCCTTGTGGATTACAATCAAAGGTCACTACCATGCATAAGAATAGATGACCAATTGCGCCAAGACCAAGTGCAGCCCTGGAAGTCAACATGTCTAATAAATGTTGAGCATTAGTATGAATAAGACTATACATATGGGAGTGAACACAAAGAAGCGATTCCGTGCTCGGGATTAAAGAAGGGTAATTATAGCGACATGAGCGCCGCTTATCGATATCCCATGATCTGCGGCTTGTTTTCCTCAAGGCCCTCCTTGCGCCGCACTGGATGTCCGGTGGACCTACCGGATGTTCGATGGTCGTAGCTTTTCTGCAGCCTTCCTTCTTGATTCTCTTGCTCCGCCTCTATGCCATCTTGACCATTGTTCCTAGCTTCTCCATGCTCGTATCCTTGGTACCTAAGCATATAGGACATCCATTTGAGGTAGTAAGCATGTCTCGCATATGAAAAATGGAGATTCATTAAGGAGCGAGTTCACTTCATGTTTAGTGGCACGTTTGCGGGCTCATGTCATACTCGGTGCTTGAAGAGTTGGTGTAGTGTCCGCACCAAAGGCTGGGTCAGGTCTAGACTTGCAGCGTTAGATTGTTGTGGTTGGATCGGCGGGCCTCTTGATCTCTTCAAGCTCTAGGGAAGCCAGGGCAGCTTCCCTGATCTCGACGTTTGTGACCTCTGCCGCTAGCGCTCTTTTCAGTGCTACCGTGGAAGGTGATGCTGTCATTTGGTCCGGGCCTCTTGAGTAACAAATATGTGTACAAGTGTAGCACCATGAACTTTTCGTCGGCGGGCCTGGCAAGGATGGCGTTGTAGCTCGTATGGAACAACATGACCTCGAAGCACAATGTTTCTGAGCAGAAGTAATCTTTCTGCCGGGCACAAACCCGTGGAACCCGATGGATGTCGGGCTTAGACGAGACTTGAAAATTCGCATCTTCGCCAGGGTGTCAGGGAAGATCATGTTAATCCCGGTCGTCCATGACGACTCAGGGAGGCGGTAACCGTCGACAATCACTTCCACCAGAGCAAAGTTCACTGGTTGAGTCACATAGGCCGGGTGGTCGATGCAATCGAAGGTGACGGTGGTGTAGGACCAATCCAGGAACTCTGTAGAGTCCGGTTGGGCTTGGCGCGTGAGCTTCTAGGCCTGGTGCGTATCGACGGCCCTAAAGATCATGTATACATTGTACAATTGGGCGGGCTGGTGGGTTGATGAAGATCCAGCTATTCACTGAGGGGATTGTTGATGTTGATGTATCAAGTACTCCCTCAGATCCAAATTAAGTGTCACGGTTTTGAACTAAGGGTTGCCTAGTTCAAAACTACGACACTTAATTTGGAGCGGGAGGGAGTAGAATTTAATCGGTGACAGTAGAAGAGGACTTTCAACGCACAAACTTATTTAGACTGAATGAATCAAACCCGCGTCTACAAACAAAAGCTTAGGTATCTAAACTAGTAGGACAAAGATACCAAGAAGAACATTCCACATCCACATCTTGCTCTTCAGCGGACAGCTGCTCATTCAGGTTGGCACACGTTTTTACAGTCAAGTACTTCAGGGCTTGGATCTGAGCAATAAAATAAGGTCAGATTTGTCCAGTTGTCCAAGATGCAAATTTTAGGACATATGTAACTACTGACCATCTGGCTCTCACATGCATCACCAATGATCCATGTACCATTTCAGATTCAAAAATCATTTGATCCTAATAACTATGCTCCTTATTATTATTTTTCCTCTCGAAGGAAACAAGCAAGAGATGGGTTACCCCACCACATGCCCTTTCAACTGACTTCCTGTTTATGCAGACAACTTGTGATAACACGAACAGCTAACAGTTAACCATGACACCTTGAGTTTGCTGATTTTCCATGATCACTAAATAGTTGATACCTCCGAATTTACTATCATGATAGCGTGATTGCACTCAGAGTAGACCAGGTGCAGATACAAAGAAATGCAGTACAAGAAAACAAAGTACAGGTACATCCAGCTTGTTCTAAAAAAAGGATTTACAATCAGCTTGCTGATCACTAAGCCATCATAGCAGGAGTGACAAGGGACCAAGGTTCATAAGTGCAACTTCATTGTGTGATCGCTGGCTCAATCATTCCGCATGGAGCAATATTGATTCTCTGAAGTGCCAGCACAGGTGACATACTTAAGAGCTAAGATCACGGCACCACAGAAATAATTTGAATCACTCTGTAGTTTGTACATTGATGCCCATCTAAGCAAGCAGCTATAATCAGTCCCAGCCCCACACGAATCAATCAACATATCACCATTTCGGAATCTCGATCACTTGCTAGTACTAGTACCTACTCACAAATAAAACAGACACCACGGCTCTCACATCAGTATATCACATGGCCTGCCTACTAGGGTCTGCACGGAGCAGAAGCGAATTGTACACACCCTACAGCAAAAGCACTGGCGCCCAACACATGCGAAAAGAACGGCGTGTAAAAATGGAATTAATCGAGAATAGGCATACGTTCATGGCCTCCTTCCTTTACAGCGACGGTTTCAGATCACGGACAATTAACGAATCACGGACCTGGCGGGACGAGCAAGGAGCAGAGCAGGCGGCCAGGCGGTCAGGTCAGGTGAGGGGCGTGGAGGAGGACACCTCGGCCCTGTCGAGCCGCCGCAGCTGCCAGGCGCGCAGCGCCAGGAACGCGCCGAGGACGACCTGCATTGCCACGGCGAGGCCGGCGAAGGCGATCCCGAGCCTCTCGCCGAAGTTAAGCCGCGGAGGGGGCGGGGGCGGGCGGTGGTGGTGGTGGTGCGGGTGCGGGTGGTGCGGCGGCGGGGGGGCGCTGTCGGAGTCGGACGCGACCCGCCGCGGCGGCGCGTGGAGCGGGGCGGGGCTCGACGGCGGCGGCGAAGCGGCGAAGGAGAGG